>NC_056732.1:1471579601-1471604601 GCF_019279795.1 Protopterus annectens | reverse complement strand
CTGGGACATGCGTTCATATAATGGTCAGGGTGTTCTATTAGTCTTCCGGTTTTTGGCTCGTCCAACTGTTGATTGGGACTGCCCTGTACCTGTTTGAAAGTCAGACTTAGCACGGGGACATTGTTAGTTCCTCTTTTAGCATCCTACCTGTGGTTGGAGATGCAGAGGTTTGCTCACATCTGGGCAACTTCATATGACAGCACTAAATATTACAGGGGGTTCCACTGCTGTTTCCCTTCACATTCGTTATGACTGCTATATTGTGACCATGTTCATTCTTCAGATATATATATATATATATATATATATATATATATATATATATATATATATATATATATATATACATCTGTCTGTACATACACATGCATATACACCTACATGCTTATTTACATTTCCCATACTGTTGAATGACCGCCACTTACCATCGCGTATACACGCTTGTATACCCGCTTACATCTAGGGTTGCCACCTTTTCAAATGGCCAAAGTGGGACATTTTCGAGACACACATCAGATTTTACAAGCCGTCACATACCCACGGTCAGTACAAAGGATAGAACTTTACTTTTTTGCCGAAATAAAAGCTTATTCTGGTAGTAGTTTCGTTTTTTATTCTTTTACTTGTAGCATTTAGTATTTTACATACAGAAATAACTATTTTATGCAACTATTACATAAAATATGGGACATAATTATGTCCTACAATCTCAGGACATTTGCCATTTTTAATATTTTTGATAAGGACACAACTGCCCAAAGAGCGACTATCCCTCGCAAAGTGGGACAGGTGGTAACCCTACTTACATCTGCTTTAAAGCACCTTAATCACCCTATATCCGACTGCCATTATTGTGGCCATCATATAAACTTAGCCCTTGCATGGCTTGGACCCGGGAACGGGAACATCATAGTCACTGGTTTTACCACTAAGCCATCCATGATACATTCTCTATGGAGAGTAATTAATATATATAGGTTCATAGGTTCATAGGTTCATACTAGGCTATCTGCCCTAGGGCATTTATAAGCCTAGCCGGAGTGTGTGTGGCTTTCACCACCCCTTAGGATGAGAATACTATACCCATTAGTTTGCTGTGCCTCTGTCCAGCAGTGACACAGAGATGATTTCCGGGGTAAACCTACGATCTCCCATCCACTCGTTAAGATTTCTCTTGAACAGAGTCAGTGAGGGGCTCTGCCTCACATGGACTGGGATTCTGTTCCATAGTGTAGGGAGTCTCTGGGTGATGAATCTGTCCCTCCAGCATGTCCTATTTATATCCGTGTTGAGGTTTAAGTCTCTTGCTCTCGTGGCTCTGGTGGATTTGGATTTTTTGAGGTGGAGCATGTCCATTAATTCCAGGTTGGACATGGCCTTGTATGTCAGGCACAGATCACCTCTGAGCAGACGGTATGCGACTGAATAGAGCTGGAGTTTCTTCAGTCGGGCATCGTATGACATATGTTTGAGCCCCTTTATCCTTTTGGTGAGGAACTTTTGGGGTCTTTCCAACTGCTGCAGGTGTCGGGTAAGGTACATTCCGAATGGGGCGTTGTACTCAATCATTGGTCTGATAAATGAAGAGTACAGGGGTACAATGACCTCTCCTGATCTGGATGTGAATCCCTTCATGATCAGGTGGGCAATGTAGAAGGTCTTCCTAACCACTTTGGCAATGTGAGTGTCAAAAGAGAGGTTACTGTCAACTTGGGTCCCCAGGTCCCTGATAACTTCTTCCATGTTTAATGGATTACCACCTATGTAGTAATTAGGGGTTACCTTGTTTTTCCCAAAGGGTATGACTATACATTTTTTGGCATTTAGCTTAAGGCCATGGCTCTGGCACCAGTTATCCATTTCTATGAGACCTCTCTGGAGGATGTCTGTGTCTGATGGAGTGTCAATTATAGTGCCCAGTTTGCAGTCATCTACAAATTTTGTCAGCCACAATCCCACTATGTTTGCCTGCACTTCAGAAAAATAAATGCCGAACAAGAGGGGGCCCAGGACTGAACCCTGTGGGACACCGCTTGTGACCGGCTTAGAGTCTGACATGGCACCAGCAATTCTAACCTTATGTGTTCTGTCCTTGAGCCAGTTTGCAACCCATCTTGTGACATACGGGTTTACATCTAAGCTGGTGAGCTTTTCTATGATGCCCGAGTGGGGTATTGTGTCGAACGCTTTTGCTAGGTCAAGGTTGGCTGTGTGAACTGCCTTACCCTCATCAATGGCCTTAGTGACTGTTTCGAAAAAGTCGACCAAGTTCAAGAGGCAGGATCTGCCCTTGACAAAGCCAAATTGGGTAGGATCCAGTGTCTGTAGGTCCCCAATGTCTTTATTTATGAGTTCCATTATGATCCTCTCCATAGCTTTGCAGACAAGGCTCGTCAAGCTTATGGGGTGGTAATTTCCAGGGTCCGTAGAAGCACCGCCTTTGTGGAGTGGGACCACAGTTGCCATACGCCATTCTTTGGGTAATGATCCTGTAGTAAGGCTAAGATTAAACAGCAGCCTTATGTGTGGGTTTAGTTCCTCATTGAGTTCATGTAGCACACAGCCGGGGATACCATCCGGTCCCATTGATGCTGTGTTTTTTGCTTTAGAGAGAGCAGCTCTCACCTGGGCATCTGAGATGTTTGGGAGGCTAGACTCTGGTGGGATAGATATTTCTCCTTTTGGGGGGGAGGAAGGGGAGAAATTTGCACTGAACCTGTCTGCCAGTATGCTGGCAATGTCTGTGGGTTCAGTGATTTTTTTATCATTTTGGACTAATTCTGAGCATATCTGGGAGTTTCCACCCAGGTTTCTAACATAGCTAAAGAAGGCCTTATGATTGTCTTTTGTGTCATTAGCGATTTTTCTCTCAAAGTTGGCCTTGGATGATTTTATGAGTGGTCGTAGTTTTTTGCTAGTATTGATCAGAGATGCCTTCCCTTTTAGGTATTTTGCTCTGTCATGTAGTAGCTTTCTCCTCTTGTTGTAGAGTTTGTTTATGGTTGGGGTCCACCAGACCGGGCGCCTGCCTTTGGTGGAAAGGGTCTTGATTTTATTAGGGATTGCTTGATCCATACATTCCTGGAGGTGCTCGTAGAAGGCATTTGTAAGGGTTTCAGCAGCGTGGGTTGTGGTTTCGACTGGCTCGGGGGCCTTGAAGGATACCACTCCAGTCTTAAGAAGTGTGAAGTTTGCTTTTGAGAAGTTCTTCACTGTGGTCTTTTTTTCTGGGGGTGGGGGCGGGATGTGGATCTCCAATGAGATTAATTTATGGTCTGATCTCACCAATGAGGGATATACTTCTGGTGTGGAGCATTTTGTCCCCATGTTTGTGATGATCAGGTCTAGTATATTTTCTCCTCTTGTGGGAATGGTGACTAGTTGTTCCATAGCATTTGAGTTTATGAACTCCAGAAACTATATGACTTTACTACAGCCATTCCACAGTACTGGCAACAAATGTGACAGTCGGGTGGTGTACATATGTATAGTACATGTTACAATTCATATGTTTCTGAGACGCATATGTATACATTTGCAAGTATACATATTTATGAATTGGACACATACTTGGCAACTACGTATATGCATGTATGTGTGATGTGTAGCTATGCGAATATAAGTATGTACGTTTATAGATATATGACTACATATCTGGAGTTATACATGGCCATGTATATGAATGACTGCATACGGTAGGTACCTGTACCATTTGTATACAGAGGTTGTGTGCATCATTACGACGAGGAACCTGGACTGGGTATACAATTTGTGGACATGTACTATTTGGAAGATGGCTATGGGGATGCTTCATGTGAACATGTGAAAGGTATATATTCACGATAATGCACGTGGGGAGACGTGCATCATGGTCAGCTGTTTAATCCCGGGTTGTAGGTTCTGCAGGACCAGCTGGAGGCTGAGCAGGGTTGTGGACAACTACTGCTCATACAACTCGTGTCCAGATGCCTACGGGACTGGACATCATGTCGTGCCACCAAGTCTAATCTTTAGAACAGATACTTATCCCATGAGGGATAGCCAAAAATTTTGGGGCCCAATGACCTTCATTCTTTTGGATTTACAAAAATGAGGGAGGGTTATACATGCAAGGGATACATAGTTTGCAATCCTGAGACTGCCTAGGGTGAGACTGCCTCCTAGATATGAGTAGGGGTCACTATGTGCAGATATGGCTGCGCCAAGCTAGCAGCCCGAGTATAGGTGGTTTTGGTGGACGTTAAGGAAAAGGGGGTGGTGTGCTGTGGAGGGGATGATGGGTATTCAGTTATGTATCCAGGTGTGTTGAGGTTTGATGGCTCAGTTCAGGCCAGACCATTATGTGGGTGTGAGCCGGTAATGTTTCTGTACATGTGTATCGCACATTTTAATGTTCATATGTTTGTGGGATTGTGTTCTACAGTATGGTCTGTCAGGTTGTATTGCAGATGTGAATGTTTGTTCTTTGGTTTTCTTTCTGATTCACCCACTGCTCACTTGTACACCTCTAGTTCACCTATTGTGCATCTGACCCAGTCTCTCCTTGGCAAATTATTACATTACCCGTCAGCCCCCACCCCCATATTCCACACACACCATCCATCCCTTCTCTGGTTGATGGCCCATGGCACAGACAACAAAACACATTGCATACACTACATATCTCTAGTACCAATATGGTTGTGAGGATGACCCTAGCATTTTTGATCTTCCACATGCTGTACTTCACGCACATAGGTACACGCAAATACTTATCTTTCATGACATGGTAGGTAGACCCGGGTAATACCCATTCATCTTTGGGCCATCCAGACAAGGACAACTTGGACTGCAAATGGTCAGATATTGAGCGAATTCTTTGACCATTGATAGGGTTGCCACCTTTTCAAATGACCAAAGTGAGACATTTTCGGGACACACATCAGATTTTACAGGCCAACACATTCCCACGGTCAGTACAAAGGATAGTACTTTAGTTTTATGCCTAAATGAAGGCTTATTGTTGTAGCAGTTTAGTTGCTTATTCTGTTTCTTGTAACATTTAGGTATTTTACACACAGAAATAACTATTTTATGGAACTATTACATAAAATATGGGACATAATTATGTCCTACAATCGCAGGACATTTAACATTTTTAATATTTTTGGTAAGGGCACAACTGCCCAGAGAGGTACTGACCCTCACAAAGTGGGACAGGTGGTAACCCTAACCATTGGGCTAGGCTTAGCAAAGGGCAGGGGCACACTAACATACTGCGTTTCGCTTCCACTTGGTATAACAATCAACACTACAATGGAATATGGGCACGGGGTTTTAAATGTTATTTGTTCGAGGGACAGGGACTCAATATTCAGCTACGTGCCTTTGTGTTTACTTTTTATTTTGGTGTTCGCAAAACTGTCTTGTATGCTTTGCATACATTTCAGTATCCACGGACACTGACAGGAGTGATTACTATTAGAGGCAGGCAGTACTAGTCAGCATTCTAAGTTGCGCATCTGCAGTCAACATGTTCACACCTCAGTGCAGCGCTTAGACATGCCCCCTGCACTCGTGCACATTTCCTATGCACGTGGACGTTGCGGCAGAGCATCTTCATTAATGTGCATGTGGTGCTGCTGCACCATTTCTACGCCACACAGTCAGCGCAAGGCTAATGCAGTCCTTGCACCGAGCTTCATGAATCCTGGGGGTTATCTTATTCTGTCATCTTTTCAACTTAATAGTACTAATATTCTGAACTGTATCTCTACTTGCCCTTGATTATTTCTGTATCTATCCATGGTTCTGGAAGTAAGTAGATGGTAGCTATAGGTCTGCATATATAAAATATTATGTATTTCAAAATCTTTGTTTCAGAAAATGTATGCTGATGCAAAGTTTGCTATTCTAGCAGCTTTCTAAGTATATAAGAAAATTATTTAAAATCTGTCCCTCACTACTTTTTTGGCCTTGTCTCTGATTTTTGCACTAAAAGACTGAGAGCTGTGAGAGCACTTTGCAAGGATGGGGCAGTTGTGTGCATACTTTTGAATCATCACTTTTTTTTGTTTATTCTTCACAAAATCTGTAGTTGATTTTTTGACAAACTGTTTTTTTTTTAACAAAGCATCTTTATTAAATTATCACTTATAACATTATAGGCAATTATACATTTTTTTTGTTTGAAAACAAACCATACTGACACAAATCTAGCTGCAAGCATTTTACATCACAAATCATATTGACATAATCCTAGTTGCAAACATTGCACATCACTTATAACCTACCCAATCATTGTCAGTCAAATATTGCATAGCTCATTCAAGTTCTGCCTTCTTTTAAATCTTATTCCTCACCTATATGGATCATTCCCACAATTCCTACTTTTTCCTATGTAACTTGTTCCTACATTTTTCTAAAGATCCCAATTCCATTTTTTTCTCTGTTGCTATATTCACTATTTCTAGTACAGTTGGGTTGCAGTCAATTAATACTGGCAGTCATTTAAATTTCCAGTCACAATTCATGCTATGGAAAACCAGTTATACCAGCAATTTTCTAACACTGTATGTAAAATCTGTCCCTGATTTTCAGCCTTTGTCCTCCATTATTTTCCCTACTTCTTGTGCTGAGAGATTGAGAGCTGTGAGAGTACTATTTTACATGGTTGGTTAGTGAGCAACTCTATGCATCCTTCTTCACCTGTCATATGTTTGGTCTGTTCCTTGTAAAATTTTGTATTTGTCTTGTGAACTGTTGGTAAATAATGACTGTCATTTGAATTTCAGACTTCATGTCCCTCATCTGAAAAACATATGTCTGGTAATGCAATATCTGTTATACTAGCACATTTCCAAGTATATAAGGACACTATTTAAAATCTGTTCCTGATTTTGGGCCTTTGTACCACTATTATTTTTGGATTTGTCACTGATTCTTGTGCTAAGAGGTAGAGAATCATGTCTCTATCTTTTTATAAAGCTGTTTGAAATAGATTGTTCAGCCATTATTTTATTTTGGTTTATTACAGTCAGATATCTACAATTTGCTCATACAGCAAAGCAACTTTAATTGTTGAGTATGGCAGTTGTCTGTGGATGAAATCAGCTGACCCTGTTGTCATGATCAAGTTCAATGATCAGTAGTTTAGCTTTGAAAAACTAGTTTGTATTATGTAAAGCAGTGTAGAATACTTTACTGTGGCCATTTTTTATTATAATTAAACCTCATCAGGGCACAGCTAAAGAAGCTATACAACTGAGTATGTTCAATGGAAGAACATCTTTCCCATTAAGACTATGCATGTATGAAGCCTGAATCACTTGTACTACTATGTACTTTCACCTTTACATTATGTAGAAATATTATCTTGATTAAATCTTTGTTGGAAATTTTCATACAACTTCTATGAAATGAAATACTTTTGTGTAAGGTACCCCAGTCCCAGAAAGTTTAAGAAATATTGATTTAAAGGACCAAATTACTCTAAACAGCATGCAACAATATTTACCACCTCCTTTTCATCATTCTAGGTAAGCAATCCTTTTTTTCTGCCATTGTATAGGATGGCCAGAATAATACACAGGATAGAAGAATTTTCTCATCTGAACCTCAAAGTTTGCACTATAATATCTTTGCAACATCCATGTGTTTCTGTAAAGTGTTACTTCCTTATCAGATATTATGTTTGCAAGATCTGGAATGCAAACATCCTAAAAGATAACTTCATATATTTATTTGTCAATAGCACACATACTGATGGTTTATAATCTAAAGATGTTACTGTTGGTATGGCTAGCTCTTCTCTAGGTGAGGTATCATTTATAATTGTTATGAAATGTGTTTATCTATTCATTTCTTATACAGATTTTAAAGCTTTGTTATTTCTTATAGAAATTGCTTTCTTATAACTTTCATCTTTCCTTTTGCATTAAAATGGATGATTTGTATACAAAATGAATTCATTTATATGCTAATTGATGTAGTTTCACAAATGGTTATTCTTTTTTCTTGTGAACAATTCTACTTTCAGTCGTCTGCTATCTTGTCTTCAGCCTCTAAAAGTAGTTTAGTGTTCGAAATGAAAAAGAGGGCATGAAATATGCATGGCAATCACTTTAATTCAGATTACACATACATAATGGATCTCTTTTTGCTTTAGGAGGTCATGATTTTGAGCTCGATTCTTTGCTTTTAAACTGTTTTCATCACTAGTTTCTCATAAGAGAAGAGCTTTTGCATTTTGCAAAGTTAAATTTATTTTGCAAAGATGTTTGCTGCATTTACAAATCAATTGATCTTGGATATTTTGTAGACTACAAATACAATTACCAGCTATTAAGGAAATACATTAATAATGTTACTTTTTTTGAACATTTAACTTTTGTGTCTAAGATTCATTAATCCATGTATTTAGTTTTCCATGGTTGAAGTTGGAACTTGGAAATGTTTTGGACAATGAGACATTTAACAACTGGAGTGCCTTTGAATGTGTTACCTCTTAGTATATTGTAGATATACACAATAAGGAGATTGTATTTCACCATTTTGCCACAGTGGTAGATTATAAGCATTCAAATGACTAATGCAGTTTGATTAAAATGTAAACCTTAAAAAGAAATAAGCTTGATCCTTTATTTATTTGTTTGTTTGTTTATCTATTTTTTTTATTTTTATCTTGTTGATCAGGTTATTCCTATTTGGTTTCCAGGCTATTTTCAGGGAAGACCCAAAGTGGTAAGCCTATTGAATAGGAACATCTGGCCAGGGCCTTGGGGAAACTTCTCTACTCTATTTAAAAAATGCTGTGAGATCATTTACATCCATGTGAACTAGGACCATGTGAGCAATAAGCTCTAAAAGCATACCCTCTCTTAAAGAAGCATATAGCAGACATTAGGAAATGTATTTCAGTGATATACACAAAACCATGCATATATTATGCATGCACATATAATACTAAGAGAGCATTATCATAGTAGACATACTGATAGACAGCAATTATTATGTCATACCCCTAACTGACAAACATACTGCATTAATAACACTTCAAGATAGACACAGAAATCTGCAAGGGGTATTGTGTCTCTGATTATTTTATGTTTACAACTGTAATATCTATGCACAATATTGGGGCAGTATTGCAGCACACATAACAGACAATCCATGCCAAGTGATTGTGTGTATGTGTCTCAGTAAAGCTTGGCCATAGCTCTCAGATAAAAGCACTCCAATGTCAGTAAGGTTGTCTATAGTAGACACACTGCACCCAACACACATTGTTCAAAGCAGACACGTAGACCCACATATGTTGATGTACTTAAATGCAACCTACCTAAACCCCAAAGACCTCATAGATGAAGTACACATAGCAAACACCCTCAGCAGCCCAAAACATACTCTTTCAACAGCACCCACATCAACACATACAGCCACATCTCATGGAGCCTCTTCTTTTAAGCCCATAAGGCAAGCAACCACAGAATCCAATGTTCTAGTCATTGAGACTCCATTGTGAGACACATTGGTGTGCCTCTCACCAGGTTAAGTAAGGAGAAAGTCATGATCAGTTGCTTATCAGGAGCCAGGATCCGCACATTAAGCATGCACTCAGGTCATTGGACCACAAATACTAGTATGACTCAGTCGTAGTCCATGTGGGTGTAAACGACCTGAGACATACCTCCCTAGATTATATGAACAGAAACATTGTGAAGCTCTCAGACTATGTGTCCCAGGCTGGTATGAACCAAGCACTGAGCAACATTTTGCCTTCTCCAAGGATGATTCCACAATGTGAACATGACTGGCTTTAATAATTGGCTTAGTTTCTGGTGACATTCTAAGAGGGTGCAATATTTGTTAACATGGAAGGAAATGGTCAGCAGACCACGCTGCTTTGCCAGGGATGGTCTGCACCTCTCCCCTCTAGGCTTTAAAGATTAGCTAAAACATTGTCCTCCCCCATAGTGCCTTTTTAGGCAATGCCAAACTGAAAGTACTTAAGACATAGCAAATCAAAACCAAGAAAATCTAAAGGTGTTACTGCTCAGTGCTGGGAGAAGCTCTCATCACCATAGAAAATGCTTGACATCTGTGCGGTCACTAAGACATGGTTTAAAGCTGCAAACAGCACACCGACAGTGCAAGCTTATAATGCCTTCCATACATTTAGACCAGCTACCACAGAGATAGGGACCAAAGGTGGAGGTGTTTCAATTTGCATAAAAATAAATATACCCCAAGGCAGGTCAAAGAGAACAATGCACTTATGCTTCTACATGTTCAGATCACCATAGACAAAATCCAATACCACTTCCTTGCAAACTATAGGTCACCCTCTATGACCCAGGAAACCCATACCGCATACTTAAACTTATTGGAAACACTCACCATCCAACCTAATGCCACATTAATGAGCAACTTTAATTACCCCACTATTATCTGGGAATCACATTTGACAACAAACGTACAGGCATAGAGATTCCTGGATTTTGTAAACACAAACTCCCTGGACCAGATTGTCAATGCGGCAACAAGGGGTGCAACCATACTGGATCTGGTCCTCACTAATATATGAAATTGCTGTATATCCCCTAGTGTAATGTCTTCTCTGGTGAGGTTAGACCACAAAATGGTCTTCTTTGAAGTAAAAATAAAACCTGCAAACCCAGCTAACCCTAGAGTATTCAGAAACTATTTAAGGCTAAATTCCTACTATTAAGTGATAACCTGGCAAAATGTCAAGCTCCCATAAACCCTGAGAATACTGCTGCCTATGGAGAACTGTTCACAAAAACCCTATACAAGCATGTTAATATTTGTACAGAGGCAGCTGTACCCACCAGGAAAAAGTACAGAACTAACTCAAAAAACAAGTCACCCTGCTGGAATCACAACAATAGGCTTTATGACAGAATGAAGAAAATCATGGCAAAAATTAGGAAGTGCAGCACCCAGCAGGATAAAAGCACTCTTGTCAATCTAAACAAACAACTCAGTGGACAAATAAAGCTTAACAAAGCCAAATATGAAGTAAATTTGGCCTCCTAGGCCAAAGACAACCACAAGGTATTCTTTAGCTATATCTGCAATCTCAAAGGCAATACACAGTTGTGTGAAGAGCCCATTGTAAATGGAGCCACCTATACTGAGCCAGAAGATACAACAAACATATTGGCCAACAAATTCAGCTCCAATTTTACCCCTGCCTCCTCGTCAACCTTCCCTCAGGAAATATCAAATATAATCCCCCCTTCTATCACTAGGGAATATGTCCTCAATACTCCCTCTCTAAAGCCAAGAATCTCTGCACTCTGTTGAAAAATGGCTTACAACCAATCAACTTCTACTTAACCCTAATAAAATTAAGCTCCTCCTCTTCCTCTCTAAGTCTCTCCAACACCTCAAATCCACCGTCTTAATTTCCTCACTAAACAACACTATTATCAAGGCTGAACCCCACACTAAACTACTCATTTTCAACAATGATGAACTTAAATTTGGCATACACTTCAATACCTGCATCAGAAAGACCCACCAAAAACCTGGCCTACTTTATAGAAACAAAAAATTCCTGACACAAGAATCTAAACTGCCCTTAGCTCAGACCTATCTACTCCTTACCCTAGTATACACTGCCCCAGTCTTAACTAACCTCCAAAAGAATCTTTCAATTAAACATGAACTCACATACAAGAAAATAGCTAGAGTTGCCAGCAATCTACCATTTCGCTCATACCTCTGCCTTTGTCTAAAAAAGCTCCACTGGCTAGAGTTTCATCATCAACTCCTTCTGCCTCAGCTAAACCTGACTCACTCCATCCTTCGCCAACCTCTAGCCTGTCCTACTCTTACAACTCTTATCACTCCCTATATTCCTAACCATGAACTATGCAGCTCTGACCAACATCTCCTTCAAATCTACAAACCCAATAAATCCATTGGCAAACTACTTTATAATCACTCATTCACCCCTGCTTGGAACAAACTTCCTCTCTATATCTGATCAATTCATAATACAAACTGTTTCAAACAAGCATTAAAGAAGTATCTGCTAAACTCATGGACCTGCTCCTGTACTGATCTAACTTAAATTCTATCTCCACTGCCTCTATTCTCCTCTGTCCTGGAATGTATACTCTTCATAAGTCCATAGCTCTGTAAGATATGTTAATCTATGGTTCCCATTCAGAAGCCTGAATGTTCATAAGCTCAAAATTCATAAGCCCGAGACCAAAAGCCTGAAAACTCAAAAGCCTGAATCTCAAAAGCCTGAAAACACAAAATACACATACTGACTTTAATGTTGCTTTGCTATTCTTAGCCCTGTGGTGTAAGGTTACGAGTTGGGTTCAGGTAAGTGTGCAATTATTTTTATGTTAGGGTTAAGGGTGGGTTAAGTGAGTTAGGGTTAGGGCGCAGGTTAGGCGTGTGTGTGATAGTGACAGACTTTAGGGTTAGGGGCGGTTTAAGTGAGTTGGGGTTAGGGTGTGGGTTAGGTGAGTGTGCGATAGTGATGGACCTTAGGGTTAGGGTTTGGGTTAAGGTAAGTGGGTAGATAGTAGTGACTTTGTACTGGCATATTAGCATTATTTGTGTTTTCAGGCTTTTGAGTTTCAGACTTTTGAGTTTTCAGGCTTTTGAGTTTTCAGGCTTTTGGTTTCGGGCTTATGAATTTCGAGCTTATGATCATTCAGGCTTCTGAAGGTGAACCTAATCTATATATCTTCAGTGTTGAACGCTCACAGGCTTTCCTCATTACTGTATTCTCTGCTCTGTCTCTATATTCCATTTCTCTGACATTTTCTATATCAGTAATATGGCTACTTGCAACTGTAAACAACTATACATCTGCTGACGGTTAACTTCTATGGTACAATTGTTTTCTTAGGCTAAGTTTTTGCCTTACTATTGTAATAATTTATAACTTAAGTATGTGTGACATATCTCTGCTTAAATGTAGTTTTACAAAGTTTCGTATAATTCTTTTTCTAGCAATGTATAGAACAAAACTGTATTCCTCTAATGTTAAATTGTTTAATTCTTACTATATTTAACATTCTATTGGCGCTTTTCTCCTCTGGTCGCCCCTGACAAAGGTCATCTGCCCAGTCAGACTAACCCAGCTAACAAATGTCAAATAAATAAATAAATAAATAAAAACACTGCATCAATAGATCCAGACAATATCCCAGGCTGCCTTCTAAATAGCATGAAACATGACTTATCAGGCCGTCTGGAATTGCTATTTAACTGTAGCATCCAAATAGGCTTCATGCCTCATGAATGGAGAACAGCGACAGTCATCCCTTTGTACAAAGGTAGGCCATCTACAGACCCTGAAAATACAGACCCATAATTCTCACTAGTTTCATATGTAAATCCATGGAAAGATGTATCATGGGCATGATCAATAATGACATAGGAAACCTACAGACACTGGACCCAAGCCAATTTTGTTTCATCAAGGGCAGGTCATGCTTATTCAACCTGGTTTGTTTCTTTGAGAAGGTCACCAGAGCAATGGATGAGGGCAAAATGGTTCACACTGCATAACTTGACCTGGCCAAGGCATTTGAAATAATCTCCCACTCAGGCATTGTTGATAAACCTAAGAGTTTAGGTACAAACCATCATGTCACCCAGTGGATAGCCAGATGGCTCACAGACAGGACACAGGAAGTTTGAACTGGGGGAGTCCACCCATGCAAAGAGGTCAGTCCTGAGATTGCTACTTTTTGGCATTTACTTCTCTGAAGTCAAAGCCAATGTTATTGGCCTCTGGCCGACTAAATTTGTAGATGATTGCAAATTAGGAGCTGTCCTTGAATCCTCACTGAAACAAATGTTCTCTAGGAAGGGTTAACACAGACAAACAACTGGTGCCAGAGCCATGGACTAAAACTAAATTCCAAGAAATATATAATAGTATCTTCTAGGCAGTCATTCACCACTGGTAACTATCAAATTAGCCACACACCCCTAAGAGTTGACCTAGTAGTCAGGGACTTTGGGAGACACTTAGACAGTAATTTAGCCTTTGACCATCATGTGTCTACAGTAGTGAGGAAATCATTCTGTGCTGTGCAACTTATAAAGAAAAGTATGGCATCTAGGTCCAAGGAAGTTATCTGACGTTCATCAGACCTGTCATTGAGTACAGTACTCCCTTTGGTATGTATCTAACCAGACATATCCAACAATTTAAATGTCCACAGAGGTTCCTCACTAAAATAATACAGGGCATAAGTAATATGTCCTATGCAGACTGTCTCAAGACCCTATCCCTGCATTCTGTCTCCTACAGGCTCTTGAGAGATGATCTACGCCTAGCGTACAAGGCATTGTCAGACCTCACTTTGATGGACCTCCTGCATATAAACAAAACAAATAACACCAGAATTACCCATTTTAAAGACTTAAGCCTTGCCTGTGATATAAATAGGACGTACTGGAGAGGCAGATATGTATCACAGAGACTACCCCTTCTCTGGAACAGGCTCCCCATCCATGTGAAGCAGAGTTCCTCCCTAACCCAATTCAAATGTAACTTGGATAATTGGATAGAGAACAGGAAATTCATCCCTGGTTTGGCACCTGTGCCTCTAATGGGCATAGGTAGCCTGTAAATGGTTCATCTCACAGGCCCCTGCTTCTAAATGCTTTACCTCCCAAGCCCCTGCTTACACTTATCAAGTGTACCAGAGCTTGCCAGAGATTTGAGATGCATGGCTAGGCTTAAAAAGGACTTTGTGGTCATGATCCTAGTAAATATCTGTGAACCTTTGAAACTATATCTGTATACTGTTATCTTCCAAGTCATATAAGTTTATGATAAACAGTTGTGATATGCCTCATTTAATATGCATGTGTCAGCACTGCTAAAAAACCTGACCACACATACACACACACACACACACACACACACACACACACACACACACACACACACACACACACACACTCTCTCTCTCTCTCTCTCTCACACACACACACACACACACACACACACACACACACACACACACACACACACACACACACACACACACAAACACAAAGTAATAAGAACTGCAGTGTGGTTGAAGTCAAAGACTGTATAGCTTTAAGCTTAAAGACTGCAGTAACCCACCAAAAGAGAATATGATGTCCTTTATTATTGCCTGTCCTGTTGTCTGCAGCATAAAAACCTGACTTACATACTTAGCCACTCACATTCAGTTTGTTGCTGCTGTCACAAAAGTATAGTTGCATCATGAAAATCATTGAAAACATACTTAGACACTCAGCTGATGTATGTAAAATCCATAATAATCACAGTCTCCCAGCAACAGTGACAAATATCACCATTAAAAATAGTGTGCTGCACAAGTGGGGATATGACAGTGGCAATGTAACATGTTGATCTGAGTGTTTCTCTAACACAGAAAGGCTAAAAAATCAATTTTATATAGATTTAAATATGGGAAAATGTATCTGATCTGTTATGTAATAATTGCAGTCTCAGTAGTGCTTCTGTAATTTGCTTCTTGAACATGGCTTGAAGGCCCACTTGTATAATGGCTTTCTGATTGGTAGTCAGATTTGTATGGCATTCAAACTTAAATGATTTTGCCATAATTCTTCTGGTATTGAATAAGATTGTGGTAAAATTCATGACATTTTAGCTGCAAGAGTCATGCCTTTTAAACTGGTATCACCTGAACAAATTCAGCTAAGTCCTGGCACGTGGTATATACCATTATGGTGTTGCAACTTAACTCTGCAAACAGGCTCTGATCTCAGTACCAAAACAGTTTGGTTGCTCGACTTTGGTAATTTATTTCAAACTGCATTTGGAGTCGACATAACATGTTTTGGAATAAGAGGATAATGATAATAGTTCAGGTTGGAATAAGAGGATAATGATAATAGTTCAGGTTGGAATAAAAGGATAATGATAATAGTTCAGGTTGGAATAAAAGGATAATGATAATAGTTCAGGTTGTAATAAGAGGATAATGATAATAGTTCAGGTTGGAATAAGAGGATAATGATAATAGTTCAGGTTGGAATAAAATGATAATGATAATAGTTCAGGTTGGAATAAGAGGATAATGATAATAGTTCAGGTTGGAATAAAAGGATAATGATAATAGTTCAGGTTGGAATAAGAGGATAATGATAATAGTTCAGGTTGGAATAAGAGGATAATGATAATAGTTCAGGTTGGAATAAAAGGATAATTATAATAGTTCAGGTTGGAATAAGAGGATAATGATAATAGTTCAGGTTGGAATAAAAGGATAATGATAATAGTTTAGGTTGGAATAAAAGGATAATGATAATAGTTCAGGTTCACCGAAGCAAAACCACTGACCTTCCAACGTGCGTGTTATTTACTCTGGGTGAAAAAACACAAAACAAATTACATTAGATTGCTCATATGAAGATTGTTTTGCAAATGTGAATATTATGAGGGGCAAGATCTTTCCCTATAAGGATAAGAATTTCAATAGTATAAAAGTGCACACTTCAAACATACCAACTATTTCACCTTTAGTGATTAAAGGTTTTTAGATGGAAGCCTGTAATTTTTCTGATTTGACTGCTGTAGCTCTGAAAAGAAAAACTGCCCCATTATGTATGTCAACACGTGACATGTAAACTACCATTAATTAGTTTAAAATTACATTAACAGCATTCAAATCACTTTTGCAAACTCAGACAAAGGTATGTAGCATGGAGGACAATTATAAGCAAGTGGCTCCTAAACTGAATTTTGTGAGTGGAGCCATTGAAATTTTGAAAGCGACAACCCTATCCCTAGAAGGTAGGTCTCACCATGATAATGTTATTATTCATGGTCTTGAGAAAGAGTAAAAATAAGAAACCTAAACCAAATCATTAATGAATTTTTCAACAAAATTGACAGAATGGGTTCAGCTTTAACCACCTACATTGTGGACAGAACACATAGATGTCTGATATTTAGTACAGAAAACTAAAGCTCTTAGGTGATAATGAACCCAGAGAAGAAGTTTGGATTCATTCCACCTTAATTTGCCTAATGTGTGACTGTTATTAAGTCAATTAATCACACAGTGATTCTGGATCATCCCTGAAAAGGTACTGTTACATGCAATGGATTTGTCTGGTTAACAAAGTGGGAAAATAAAATTTTAAAAAAATTAAGAAAACTTAGTGCAGTTCCCACATCATCATGATATTCTATCCCATGTAATCAACCTTAAATTAACTACAGCAAACAAATTCAACGTAAAAATGGCAGCAACAAATGATTGTTGATCACCAATGAGCCTGTGGCCTGCTTCTAATCTTGGAATTAGTGCTACTGTTTTGGTTCAGGTGAGAGAAGAAGCAAAGGGTCACTGTATCTTAAGAATGTGAAGCTCTATTGAGATCAGTAGTAGTAGTAGTAGCCAGGCAGTGGCCAATCAAGAGAATCCTCTCTTTTCATCCTTCTTGACAAAGCCAATTCTTTCTTTTCAGTAAGCACTGCTTGATTAGCTGTTGTCTAACCTAAATTCAGAATACCTCCCTAAATATTTCATCCATAAATCATTAGGGTCTACTTTAGTAGTTTCCCCTCAGGTGCGTGGCAGTGCCCTATATAGATGCAGGCCCTTTCAGTTGACATTTTCCTGTAAAAGCACCCTTAAAATTACACCCATTTAGAGCTGAACAAAGAAAAACTAGTTTGCAGTGACAAGAACTGCCCCTAGAGTCACAAGTTATGTACACCTGACATTACGTTATAAAAAAGGGCCTGTTGCTATATATATGAACTTTCCCACTAACTCTGTTAACAGCTTGGCAGATATGGACATCCTGCGTCAATGCAGAATTTTCCTCATGTTTACTGACAACAAGCTAATTTTCAAACAAACTAATAAGGTATGTGAGAGATGTATTTATACAATGTCACTGGAGGCAAAGATCTCACATAAAAGCACTACTACTGTCAATCAGTCTGTTAGCAGTACACATGCTGCACCCATCACACACAATTCAAAGCAGACACATAGACCCACATATGCTGAGGCACTTAAATGTAATTGTCCTAAACCCCAAAGACCTCCTAGATGAAGTGCACATATCAAATACCCTTAGAGGTCCCAAATGCACTCTTTCAAAACAACATCCCAATCGACATGTACAACCACATCTCATGGAGCCTCTACTTCTAAACCCATAAGGTACGCACTACACAATCCAATATCCTGGTCACTGGAGACTCCATCGTAAGATGCACTGATGTCCCTCTCATCATCCTGAGTAAGGAGAAAGTCACAGTCAGTTGCTTATCGGGGCCAGGATCTGCCACATTACACACTCACTCAGGTCATTGGACCACAAGTACCAGTATGGCACAGTCATAGTCCATGTAACAGAAATAGTGTTGAAAAACCAGCAACCAAAGAATAGTGTCAACACTATATACGTCGAAAGAATGCAGCCACACACAGCTATAATACAGCCTGTGATTTATTCCAACAAAACGGGCAAAAACAAAAGACAGTAGTAATGGATTTAGCGGTTTCTTCCATCTAAAACTTGGATTTCATCAGAATCATCAACACAAATCACTGAACTTCATTTATCTGTTTAGTGGCGCCAAAAACAATGAAAATTTAAAGAAACATGCACAAACTCACACATAAATACCATTCTTGATAATAAAAATAAAAAACATGATACTACATGTTTGTATACTAATTGATATAGCAGCTAATTCATTAATAACTCTCTAGCATCAAACTGTCATTCAGACTACTTCAAAGTTGATAATAAAATTGATGTGTACCAACGTGGTAAAACATAAATAAATACAAAAATCTGATGTATGCATAAATTGCTAAAACAGCTATCCATAGTTTAGGATGTATACATAGGGGAACTAATGATTCACTATGGGGGTAAAAGTACTATTACAACAAATTGACATATGTATGTATACACTAGCTTATTAAAATGTAAAAAAATCATAATAATGGTATAAATATAAACATTGACATTATTTATAAATATAGATAAAAATCTAGTTTTGTTGGAATAAATCACAGGCTGTATTATAGCTGTGTGTGGCTGCATTCTTTCGACGTATATAGTGTTGACACTATTCTTTGGTTGACAGTCATAGTCCATGTGGATGTAAATGACCTGAGACATGCATCCCTAGGCTATATGATGACAGACATCATGGAGCTGTAAGAATATGCATCCCAGGCTAGTATGAGCCTAGCACTGAGCAGCATTTTACCTTCTCCAAAGATGATGCCAGACTACGAACAAAAGATGACTGACTTAAATGATTGTTTCTGGTGTCAGTCCAAGGGGGTACAATATTTGTCAATATGGAAGGAGATGATCAACAGACCATGCTGCTTTTCCAGGGAAGGTCTGCACCTCTCCCCTCTAGGCTTTCAAATATTAGCTAAAACATTGTCTTCCCCCATAGTGCCTTTTTAGGCAATGCCAAAGTGAAAGTCCTTCCGACATAGCAAATCAAAACCAAGAAAATCTAAAGGTGTTATTGCTCAATGCTAGGAGTCTGAACAATAAACTCACCTCCGTATAAGCTCGTCTCACTCTACAGAATGCTGATGTCTGTGTAGTCATTGAGACGTGATTTAAAGCTGCAGAGAGCACACTGTTAGTGCAAGGCTGAGGTGTCTTGATTTACATAAAAAATAAATATACCTCAAGGCTGTTGAGATGAGACAATCCATTTGAGCTTCTGCATGGTCAAATCATAACAGGCAAAATCCCATACCACTTCCTTGCAACTATATGTCCCCTCTATGACCCAGGAAACTCATAGCATGTATTTAAGCTTATTGGAAACACTCATCATTTAATCCAAAACCATATCCATGGGTGACTTAATTACACCACTATTAACTGGGAATCATATATGACACTACTGCATAGTAATGAAGGCATGCTGCCAAAGCTAGCAGGCTTACACGGAGCATGTATGAGTGCAGGGGGCATGTCTGAGAGCAGAGCCCTCAGAATAAACACGGTCCTGCAATGTTGAGCAGCAGAAAGTGGAGATAGATGAGCGAGACTGCTCATAGGTGTCCACATATACCCACCAACAGTTCCCCATGTGTCCAACAGCAACAGGACATACAAATCATCTCAATACCGAAAGTTTGTCAAATTCCGGTAAAAATGGCCACACAGGTAAAAACCACACTCTCCAAAGATAAGAATACAGCATCCATGGGACCAGATGACATCCCGGGCTGTGTACTACATGAACTACAAAATGAACTTGCACCTCACCTAAGTGTCATGTTTAATCATAACCTCATCTCAGGCTTCGTGCCCACTGAGTGGTGCACAGCTACAGTTATCCCACTCCACAAAGGAGGATCCACCTTGGATCCTGGGAACTACCACCCCATCAGTCTGACAAGCCTGATCTGCAAGGCCATTGAATGTATTATCATGGAACTTATAAACAAAGACATTGGCAACCTTCAAACATGGGACCCCACCCATTTTCGATTCGCAAAGGACTGGTCTTGCCTCCTGAACCTGATTGACTTCTTCAAATCAGTCTCCAGAGCAGTGGACGAGGGTAAGGTGGTGCACACAGCCTATCTGGACCACGCCACGGCCTTCAACACCATCCCCCTCTATGGAATCATAGATAAACTTACTAAGCTGGGCATTAATCCCTACATCACTTGATGGGTTGCCAACTGGCTTACTGACAAAACCCACACTGTAAATGTAGCCAACTCCAAATCCAGCTCCAGACAAGTGACAAGTGGAGTACCTCAGGGTTCTGTCCTGGCACCACTCTTGTTTGGCATCTACTCCTCTGAAGTACAGGCCAACACTAAGGGACCCTGGCTAACAAAGTTTGCAGATGACTGCAAACTGGGAGCCATTATTGAATCCCCAAATTATGTGGATATTCTACAAAAGAGCCTTACAGAAACAGATGTTTGTTGCCTGAGCCATGGGCTCAAGCTCAGTGTCAAGAAATGTATAGTTATTTCCTTTGGGAAAAACATGTACCCATGAATTACCACATAGGTGGCAGTACACTAAAGACTGAAAGTGTGATAAGGGACTTAGGGGCACAGGTGGACAGTGGTCTCACCTTCGGTAACCACATTGCCACAACAGTCAGGAAATCCTTCTATGTGGCACACCTCATCACTAAGGGCTTTTCATCCAGAAAAAAGGAGGTAATTGTCCCACTGTACTAATCCTTCATTAGACCCATTATAGAATACAATGCTCCATTTGGTACATACTTCTCAAGACATCTGCAACAACTGGAAAGGCCGCAGAAATACCTCACTAAAAGAATCACAGGCCTAAAGCAGATGCCCTATGCTGACCGTCTAAAAAAACTCCAGCTATACTCTGTCGGATATGGTCTACTCAGAGGTGATTTCTGCTTAACATACAAGGCCATGTCAAACCCAGAGCTGTTGGACATGCTACACTTAAAGAAATCCCAATCCCTCAGAGCCATATGCTCCAGGGATCGAAATCTTGTCATCACAATTAACAAAACATGCTGGATGGATAGTTTCCTGACCCACAGACTCCCCATACTTTGGAATAGACTGCCCATACATGTCAAGCAGAGCGCCTCTTTGGCTCTCTTCAAAAGGAACCTTGATGATTGGATGGGAGATAGTAAATTCACCCCGGGGATCACATAAATCACCCTGCTAGACAGGGGTCCAAGGAAGTAAATATTGTGGGAAGAAATAGCCAGGAAATTGTTATGGCTAGGCTTTTATAGGCCCTAGGGCTGATAGCCTAGTACCAGCCTATGAACCTATGAACCTATGAGCTACCATATTGACAACAGAACCCTAACAGTCAACCCAGTAGTCATGGACTTGGAGACAAACATAGACAGTAATCTAGCCTTTGACCATCACATGTCTACAGTAGGGAGGAAATCATTCTATGTTGTGCAACTTATAAAGAAACATATGGGATCCAGGTCCAAGGAGGTTATTGTTCCACTGTATTTAACATTTATCAGCCCTTTCACTGAGTACAATGCCCCATCTGGTATGTACCAAACCAGGCACATCTAACAATTGGAATGTCCACAGAGGCTCCTTACTAAGAGACTGCAGGGTGTAACATATCATATGCAGACTGCCTCAAAGCCTTGTTGCTGTATTCTTTCTCCTACAGGTTGTTGAGGGGAGATCTATTCCTATCATACAAGCCATTGTCAGACCCACCCTGATGGATCTCCTGCACAACTGCAAAACAAACATCACCAGCATTACCCATTCTAAAGAATTAAACATTGCTTGTAAGATTAAACAGGACCTGCTGGAAAGTCAGGTATGTGTCATAGAGACTAACCCTGGCCCCTACCCAGGTGAAGCAAAATATCTTCCTAACCTAAATCAAAAATAACTTGGACAACTGAATGGGGAATAGTAAATTTATACCTGGTTTGGCACCTATGTCTCTAATGGACACAAACAGCCTGTAAATGGTTTATCTCCCAGGTTGCTGCTTGTAAATGCTTCATCTGCCAAGCCCCAGTTTACCCTTATCATGGGAATCAGAACTTGGATTTGGGATGCATGACTAGGCTTAAAGAGGCCCTTGTGGTCATTAGCTTAGTACACTGCTCTAAACCTATGAACATGAGGGCACCCCCCCCCCCCAGAAAACTCTTAATTTGGGGCTGGAATTCTCAATTTTTCATGGTTGGTAAGAACCATTTCCATATCTAAATAGCATATCCTATCTGAACTAACAAACAACAAGCTATCTGTATTTCTGTTGCATTCCCACACTAAATTTTAATTCTTCTTTTTTTTATACCATTCTTATTTTACCTCATCAAAAGTAAATTTTCAACCATCCCTCTATACTCTGACCTGTACTTTCTGAGAAATGTATACAAGTACTACTTTTCAATGCATCTTTTGAAAGTTAGGATAATTGGAGTAAGTTTTGTCTGCACTTCTATAACTTTCTCTAAATAATAACTTTCTTCTACTAATTAATCTAGCCTTTGACCATCACATGTCTACAGTAGTGAGGAAATCATTCTATGTTGTGCAACTTATAAACAAACATATGGGATCCAGGTCCAAGGAGGTTATTGTTCCACTGTATTTAACATTTATAAGCCCTATCACTGAGTACAATGCCCCCTTTGGTATGTACCAAACCAGGCACATCTAACAATTGGAATGTCCACAGAGGCTCCTCACTAAGAGACTGCAGGGTGTAAACATGTCATATGCAGACTGCCTCAAAGCCTTGTTGCTGTATTCTTTCTCCTACAGGCTGTTGAGGGGAGATCTATTCCTATCATACAAGCCATTGGCAGATCCACCCTGATGGATCTCCTGCACATCTGCAAAACAAACAGCACCAGAATTACCCATTCTAAAGACAAACATTGCTTGTAAGATTAAATAGGGCATGCTGGAAAGTCAGGTATGTGTCATAGAGACTAACCCTTCTCTGGCACAGGCCGCTATCCAGGAGAAGCAGAATATCTCCCTAACCTAATTCAAAAATAACTTGGACAAATGAATGAGGAATAGTAAATTTATACCTGGTTTGGCACTTATGTCTCTAATGGACACAAACAGCCTGTAAATGGTTTATCTCCAAGGTTGCTGCTTGTAAATGCTTCATCTGCCAAGCCCCAGTTTACCCTTATCATGGGAATTAGAACTTGGATTTGGGATGCATGACTAGGCTTAAAGAGGCCCTTGTGGTCATTAGCTTAATACACATCTATAAACCTATGAACATGAGGGCACCCCCCCCCCCCACGGAAAACTCTTAATTTGGGGCTGAAATTCTCAATTTTCATGGTTGGTAAGAACCATTTCCATATCTAAATAACATATCCTATCCAAACTAACAAACAACAAGCTATCTGTATTTCTGTTGCATTCCCACACTAAATTTTAATTCTTCTTTTTTTATACCATCCTTATTTTTGCTCATCAAAAGTAAATTTTCAACCACCCCTCTATACTCTGACATGTACTTTCTGAGAAATGTATACAAGTACTACTTTTCAATGCATCTTTTGAAAGTTAGTATAATTGAAGTAAGCTTTGTCTGCACTTCTGTACCCTTCTCTAAATAATAACTTTCTTCTACTAATTAACAACATGCAATTCAACCCAGGCTGTAATCTTCTAAATAATTAAACATTACAACGAAACATATATGTAAATGGCTCTTGGCAAGGCATAACTTCATTTCCTCCTCTATCTGATTTTATAACTATCCCCAGATTTACTAATCTTTCATGCAGGACTAGTCTAGTCCTGCACAGAAGCGGTCGCTTAGGAGGAGGACAGCAGCGTGCCATGCATAGTAATGAAGGCATGCTGCCAAAGCTAGCAGGCTTACACGGAGCATGTATGAGTGCAGGGGGCATGTCTGAGAGCAGAGCCCTCAGAATAAACATGGTCCTGCAATGTTGAGCAGCAGAAAGTGGAGATAGATGAGCGAGACTGCTCATAGGTGTCGACATATACCCACCAACAGTTCCCCATGTGTCCAATAGCAACAGGACATACAAATCAAAAGAAGAAACCCCTGTATTTTTGTCTGAAACTTCCAGTACAGCTAACCATAGCTGCATGGGTGTGTCCATTGCTTAGCTATGGTTAAAGCAGCCTAAAAGGCTGAAGAGGATAACAAGGAAGACATATGCAAATGAAGCATCTCAGCAATAGTGTAGTGGGCAGAGCGTTCACCTAACAAGCAGGCATTTCCAGTTTGAGTCCCAGTGCAGCACAGTCTATTTTACATGGCAATGGTATAAGCAATATTTGTATTGCAAAACACACTAAATAATGATACATTTTTATGAATTGGAGAACTGCAGGAAATGCACATGTGAAGAGTCAGTATCATAATGAATAAGGTAGCAGTAAGCAGGTGTAAGCACAGATAAGCAGTAGTAAGCTTATGTAAGCACTAGTAAGTGTGTGCAAGTGCGTTTACATGGGGTTAAGCACTGCCG
>NC_056732.1:1471539601-1471577101 GCF_019279795.1 Protopterus annectens | reverse complement strand
TAGACCTGACCTGTACCCACAGTAAGGATGAGTGCTGTAGATGAGGGCCAGGTGGGGGAACTATGGGTATGCAATTATGGGCCAAGGCGTGCACGTGTTGGCTGGATCGGTTCTAGTAGAACCGCCCTGGGGATATAAGCAATTGTGTGAATTGGGTAGAGTTGCAGGCTAACAAGCAGCCATTCCCAGTACGAGTCCCACTGCAGCACAGTCTATTTTACATGGCAAAGTACGGTATAACCATATGTGTTGTTGCAAAACCCACTACATAACACCAAATAACACATGGACGCAACACTCCACTGTAGGCAGGTAACCAATCTCATTGGCATCACAGGTTATTATTGTAGTCCTCATCCCCACCCAGGGATGTGAGCGTCCAATTCAACCTCCAAATACAGTGTATATGCACAACTGTTGCTATAGAAGACACGGTCAGCTGTGGACCTTCCCTTCAGCCTTCCTGCACATCCCTGGATAATTCCCCTACTATCTCTTCCCTTTGTGCCCCATAAACACCACTTACCTATCAACCCCAGTTCCATGTCTATTAATGTTTAAAGTAACACGTAAGTGACACCCTCTTCCCCAACTATATTGGCAGAATCTGGAACCCCCTACCCACATGCATTACTTCAGCTGTCCCACAGGGCACATGTAAATAACACATGAAGGAACACCACAAGTGCACTTGGTTCAGCACATGCTCACCACCTTGTGAAATCCCCCCCCAACTTACACTCTATAACCCTACATCAGTTAGTGAAACCGACACTTCTTGTCCTGCCTCACATACAAATCCCAACTTCCGACAAACTTTCCCTTTTGCTCCCCATCCAGTTACTCCAACAGGCTACTATACAGTTGCAATGTCACCCCCTCTACCTACCTACCTACTCCTTCACTATTCACTTCTACTCTACCACATAGGTATGGAATAACTACACCTACCCCAAATACCTGCATGTAACCTATCCAGAACTGTTAAACTGGAATCCAACTTCACCTTAAACTGACCTATGTCAACAGTCATACCTGACATGTAAACCTGACCTAAGCATGTATAATACTGACATGTTAACGCAAACTATGCATGACAAATGTGGTACGTAGCTATGTTATGTCTGTTACTCTCTATGAATGTGAACACCTCAGTATTAATTGAAATGAGTAGCTGGGGTTCACTGTGGAGTTATACTCCCCGGGCCACCGCTGAAAATAGACAAGCATCCAGTCGGATTGCCCCGGTCGACAAATGTAAACTAAATACATGAAGTAGCATGGGGGTATGCTGGAGCAAGCAGGTGTAAGCCTGTTTGGGTGGCGGTAAGCAATGACCAAACTGGTTAAGCAATGTAGAAGTTAACTCAGGGTAAGACACCTCAACTGGAGGTCAGCAATGCTGAGCCTCGTGCAAACCAGTGCATACCCGCCTACAATTGCTCCACAGTGCCTTAGTCACTCTGTAGCCAACAGATGTCATCGTGGCCATTAACAAAATAATCTGCACTGCCAGGTTGTAACCCCCCAACCATGCATACTATAGTCTACGTGAGTTACAATAAGCCATGGCAGATACACATTCAGCTGCTGTGACCACAAACATATCATCCAGCACAGTTACTCAACAGTATAGGAAATATATTTAAGTATGCAGATTAATATCAGAAAACATGTCTACATTGCTCAATCACAATATTTCGAGCAGTTTATGTGTATCAAAGAACAGTGCCTGTCCAGTCATACTGTGAGAACAGTAGTCTTGCATAATACAGAAGAGAATATTGAAAAATGGTGCACGTCATGGGGGCATGTGGGCATGCTTCGTGCATAGAATGTCACACCTAGGGCATTGGTTCCGCGGACCAGGGAGATGAGGATGGGCAGGTGAGTGAGCAAACTGCTGCCTCTCAAACCCCTGGCAGGATGCTAACCCTGGTGGGATGAACCAAAAGTTGTGGGTCACATCAATGCCCCCACCAGTATCAGAGGGGGATCAAAGGAAGGCTCGTACATACGTTGACTAAATGGATGAAGAGCCTGCAGATGCTTGGGTAGAGACAGTATACTGGAGCAGTACCAAGACGTGCAGAGAGGGAAATGTGTGGAGGTGTTGTATGGCAGGGCTAGCTACTGAAGAATGGATGGATGCTGTGTGCATGGAGCTTGGGGGCCAGGGGAAAGGAACATGGGTATAACATTATGGTAGAAATATGCAAATGAAGCAGAACAGCAATAGTGTTGTGAGCAGAGCATCCGCCTAATGAGTACACATTCCTGGTTCGAGTCCTACTGCAGCACATTCTATTTTCCAAGTGAAATCTGTATATGAACATCATTTTGCTGTATAACCTACTAAATAACATTTAAATGTGAACTGGAGTACTGCATTAAATTCACATGTGAAGTGTCTGTGTCATAATGAATAAGGCACTAGTAAGCAGGTGTAAGCACAAATAAGCAGCAGTAAGCATAGAAAAGCAGTACTAAGCATTTTTAAGTGTGTTTGTGCTGGGGTAATCATTGCCTACACAGATTAAGCAAAGTAGAAGCTAACTGAGTGTAAGAAACTACACCTGGAGGTTAGCATTGCTTAGCTCTGTGCAAGCCCATGCACACCCGCTTACAACTGCTCAAATGCCCATTAATCACTATGTCCAAGGGAGTACAATATTTGTCAATATGGAAGGAGATGATCAACAGACCATGTTGCTCTTCCATGGATGGTCTGCACCTCTCCCCTCCAGGCTTTCAAATATTAGCTAAAACATTGTCTTCCCCATAGTGCCTTTTTAGGCAATGGCAAAGTGAAAGTCCTTCCGACATAGCAAATCAAAACCAAGAAAATCTAAAGGTGTTATTGCTCAATGCTAGGAGTCTGAACAAGAAACTCACCTCCCTATAAGCTCGTCTCACTCTACAAAATGCTGATGTCTGTGTAGTCATTGAGACGTGATTTAAAGCTGCAGAGAGCACACTGTTAGTGCAAGGCTGAGGTGTCTTGATTTACATAAAAAATAAATATACCTCAAGGCTGTTGAGATGAGACAATCCATTTGAGCTTCTGCATGGTCAAATCATAACAGGCAAAATCCCATACCACTTTCTTGCAACTATATGTCCCCTCTATGACCCAGGAAACTCATAGCATGTATTTAAGCTTATTGGAAACACTCATTATTTAATAGGTTCATAGGTTCATATGTTCATACTAGGCTATCTGCTCTAGGGCATTTATAAGCCTAGCCAGAGTTTGTTTGGCTTTCGCCACCCATTTTAAATTAATTTTGCTATGCCCTTTTTCGAGGTTAGTATACTGTGCCTCTGTCTAACAGTGACACAGAAGTGATACCCGGGGTAAACTTACGATCTCCTATCCACTCATCAAGATTCCTCTTGAAGAGAGTCAATGAGGGACTCTGCCTAACCTGGACTGGGATTTTATTCCAGAGTGAAGGGAGCCTCTGGGTTATGAATCTGTCCCTCCAGCATGTCCTATTTATTTCAGTGCTGAGGCTCAAGTCTCTCAAGCGTGTAGCTTGATGGGATTTGGATTTTCTGAGGTGCAGCATGTCCATTAATTCCGGGTTGGACATGGCTTTATACATCAGGCACTGATCACCCCTGAGCAGGCGGTATGCCACTGAGTAGAGCTGGAGTTTCTTTAACTGGGCAGCATATGGCATCTGTTTGAGCCCTTTGATCCTCTTGGTGAGGTACTTTTGGGGTCTTTCCAGTTGCTGCAGGTGTCTGGTAAGGTACATCCCAAAAGGGGTGTTGTACTCAATTATGGGCCTGATGAGGGATGAGTAAAGAGGCACAATGACCTCCCTTGATCTAGATGTGAACCCCTTCATGATTAGGTGGGCTATATAAAATGTTTTTCTAACCACTTTGGCCACGTGGTTGTCAGATGAGAGATTGCTATCAAATTGGGTCCCCAGGTCCCTAATTACTTCTTCTGTACTTAATGAATTACCACCTATGTGGTAATTTGTGGGCACTTTCTTTGTTTTTGCCAAAGGGGATAACTATACACTTTTTGGCATTTAGCTTGAGGCCATGGCTCTGGCACCAATTGTCTGTTTCTATGAGGCCCTTTTGGAGGATGCTTGTGTCAGCTGGAGAGTCAATTATGGCACCCAGTTTGCAGCCATCTGCGAATTTGGTCAGCCACAGTCCTTCCATGTTGGTCTGTACCTCCAAGAAATATATACCAGACATGAGAGGTCCCAGGACTGAGCGTTGTGGGATGCCATTTGTAACTGGTTTGGAGTCTGACATGGCTCCAGCAATTCTAACCATGTGGGTTCTGTCCTTGAGCCAGTTTGCAACCCATCTAGTGTCATAGGGGTTTATATTTAAGCTGGTGAGCTTATCTATAATGCCCGAGTGGGGTATTGCATCGAAGGCTTTTGCGAGGTCCAGGTAGGCTGTGTGGACCACCTTCCCCTCGTCAATGGCCTTGGTGACTGTTTCAAATAAATTGACCAGGTTTAAGAGGCAGGATCTGACCTTAACAAAGCCAAACTGGGTAGGATCCAGTGTCTGTAGGTCCCCAATATCTTTATTTATGAGGTCCATGATGATCCTTTCCATAGCTTTGCAGACCAAGCTAGTCAGGCTTATGGGGCGATAGTTTCCAGGATCCGTTGAGGCACCACCTTTGTGGAGAGTGACCACTGTTGCTGTACACCACTCTTTGGGTACATATCCTGTAGTAAGGCTGAGATTGAACAGTAGTTTTATGTTTGGGTTTAGCTCTTCTTGGAGTTCATGTAGGACGCAGCCCATGACACCGTCTGGTCCCATTGATGCTGTGTTTTTTGCTTTGGAGAGGGCGGCTCTTACCTGAGCATCTCAGGTGTCACGTGGGGCTGCACTCTGCTGGGATAGATATTTGCCCTTTTGGTGGGGGGTTGCTGAACCTGTCAGCTAGGATGTTGGCAATGTCTGTGGGTTCGATGTATTTTTTGTCATTTTGGACTAATTCTGAGCATATCTGGGAATTCCCACCCAGGTTCCTAACATAACTAAAGAAAGCCTTGTGATTATCCTTAGTGTCCTGTGCAATTTTTCTCTTGAAGCTGGCCTTAGACGATTTTATGAGTGCCCATAGTTTTTTGCTAATACTGATCAGAGATGCCTTCCCTTTTTGGGATTTTGCTCTATCATGTAGTAGCTTCCTCCTTCTATTGTATAGTTTGTTTATGGCTGGGGTCCACCAGACAGGACGTCTGCCTTTGGAGGATTGGTTCTTGGTTTTATTTGGGATTGCATGATCCATGCATTCCTGAAGGTGTTCATAGAATACGTTTATAAAGGATTCTGTGGTCTGGGCCGTATTTTCCACAGGCTCGGGGGCTTTGAAGGATTCCACCTCAGTTTTGAGGAGTGTGAAATTTGCTTTAGAGAAGTTTTTCAGTGTGGTTTTCTGGGCAGGGGGTGGGGTCGGGATGTGAATATCCAGTGAGATTAGTTTATGGTCTGATCTTACCAGTGAGGGATACACTTCTGGTCTGGAGCATAGAGTCCCCATGTTGGTGATGATCAGGTCCAGTAGGTTTTCCCCTCTTGTGGGAGTGGTAACAAGTTGTTCCATAGCATTTGAGTTTATAAATTCTAGGAACCTTTGGGCTAGGGTGTTGGAGCTAGAGTAATGCTCCCAGTCTATGTTTGGGTAGTTGAAGTCGCCCAATATAATGGTGTTTGGAGAGACCGTTATATTTTCCAGTGTTCTCAGAAAGGCTGAGTGGGGTTCCTGGGTTTGGGAGGGTGGTCTATAGCAGGCTATAAACTTGAAAGCAGTTTTACCCACTGTTAGTTGCACATGGATAGTCTCTGATGCTTCGTGCTGTGCCACCAACCTGGAGGTGTGGGTATCTTTGACGAATATTGATTCTCCCCCTCCTTTTGTGGTTCGGTCCAAGTTTTGGGGCCAAAAAGCATGGTATGAGGTATAACTTGGTAGTGCTGGGGTGCTCTCGGGAGCCTTGAACCAGGTTTCTGTTACTGCACAGATATCGATGTTCTCCATGCTAAGGAGAGTTTTGAGTGCGTGCATCTTGAGGTTTAGACTTCTGGCATTGAGTAGCATTACTCTTAGTTTCTTATCCATTGTGATACCTATGGAGGTGGGTTTGTCTTTTGAGCCTTGCCTAAAAAAGGCACTATGAGGGAAGCAAGAGCCTTTGCCAATATCTGAAAGCCCAGGGGTGATAGGTGTAAGCCGTCCCTAGCGAAGCATTGTGGCTTGCCGAGCATGTCATCCCAGGCTGATAGGCATTGGATCCCCTTTGAATGACACCAATATTTAAGCCAATTGTTGAAATTGATCATCTTGTCTTCATATTGTGGCATCATTCTTGGTGAGGGTAAGATGCTACTCAAGGTCATGGTCATACCGGCCTGGGCTACATGCTCAGAGAGCTCCTGTATGTCTCTTTTCATGTAGTCCAGGGAGGTACATCTCAGGTCATTCACACCAGCATGGACAATGACCGACTCATATTTGTACTTGCCTTGGAGTGACCTGAGTGCTTGTGTTATGTGGCAGATCCTAGCGCCCGACAGGCAGCTCACCGTGACCTTCTCCTTGTTCAGCCTCGTGAGCGGGACGTCAGTATGCCTGACGATAGAGTCACCTATTACAAGTGTATCAGGTGTGTTGTTTAGCCTTAAGGGCTGTGACTGTTCAGCACACTGGCTTTGTGAGCTATGTGTTGCACGTGTTTTGTTTTGGGGTAGAGGTTGCTTGGGTATCTGCTTTGGAGGTCTCTGCTGCTTAGGCAGATTTTTATTTAGAGCCTCCGAGTATGTTTTTGTGTGTTTATGTGTTTAGTTTGCTGTCGTGGTAGGTCTATGTGAGACTGGAATTGTAGTGAGTGTGGTTTCCTTCTCCTCCTGACTGGTTACGCCAGTACTAAGTTGAGAGAGCTTAGCCTCCAGTTTGGCTATATGGTTACATCTCTCACATGTGTTGGAATTTGTTGGGAGGAGGAGAGGGTTGTCTGTGTACATGAGGCAGTTGTAACATTGCCTCAAGATTCCCAGATTCACCAGCTGGACCGGAGAGGAGATTGACAAATGACCTTTGGACATGCTAGAATAGTATTGGGAATTCCTTTATAATTGAAAAAAGGGCCAGTGGGGAACAAGGTGCTCAAGGGGAGTTTGTGAGGGTGTAGTGCTCTTAATTTTTTAGTGCCGACTTATATAATTGCTTTAGTGAGCAAGTGCCAGGTAACTTAAATGCAATGTCTTAGCGGTAACTTAAATGCAAAAATGACAAACAGTAACTTTCTTTCAAGTGAAACAAGGAAATAAGTATAGTAAGCAATGCAGATATCACTAGGGATCCACAGAAGCGCTGAAAAGCTGCATTTTAGGTGGAATTAGCGTTTCAGGGAAATAACAAGCAAACAAATAACAAGCATACAAACAAAGCTAGATTCAGCAGGCCTGGATCTAGTCTATGCTACAGCAAACAAGGTGTACCAATTTCAGTAAGAAACAGTTCAAATACGCAGGCACTATAAGCCTTTAACCAGTAATTCCCATCTCAGAAGGGCAGAGTCCAGCCTCTCCTCCCACAAGAGTGCAGACCACAAACCTTCTTAATGTAAAATAACTGGCCTGAAGCCCACGTGCTTAATCCAAAACCATATCCATGGGTGACTTAATTACACCACTGTTAAGTGGGAATCATATATGACACTAAATGTGCAGGCATAGAGATTCCTGGATTTTGCAAACACAGACTGCCTGGACCAGACTGTCAATATGCTGACCAGAAGAGCAAACATACTGGATGTGGTCCTCACTAACACGGGAGAGTGCTGCACCCCCCCCCCCCCCCCAGTGTAATGTCTTCTCTGGTAAAGTCAGACCACAAAATGTTCTCCTTTGAAGTAAAAATAAAACCCAGTGTCCCAGCTAATCCTAGAATGTTCAGGAACTACTCAACTTGCTTCTATTAAGTGATAACCTTGCCAAATTTCAAGCCCTGATTAACCCTGAGAATCCTGCTGCCTGCATGGAACTGTTCACAGAAACACTATACAAGCATGTTAACAGCTGCATATAGCACTCAGAAGGATAAAAGCACTCTCATTAAACTATACAAACAACTCAGAGGACAAATAAAGTCTGCTAAAGCTACATATGAAGTCAATTTGGCCTCCCAGGCCAAGGACAGCCATAAGGCATTCTTTAGCTATGTCCGCAACCTCAAAGGCAATATAATTTTGTGCAGAGTTCAGTGTTAATGGAGCCACCAATACTGAGCCAGAAGACATGGCAAACCTCCTGCAGACAAATTCAGCTATAACTTTACCTCTCCCTCCCCTAAACTGCCCTTCAGGAAATACCAGTAAATATAACTCCCCCTTCTATTACTAGAGAACAGGTCCTCAATGTTCTCTCTAAGCCAAGAATACTGCATTGTTTTCCCAGGCAATATCCTTGGATACTTTCTCAATAGCATGAAGCATGACCTATTAGGCCATCTGGAATTGCTATTAAACTGCAGCATCCAAACAAGCTTCCTGCCTCACAAATGGAGAACAGCAACAATCATCCCTCTGCACAAAGATGGGGCATCTAGAGGCCCTGGAAACAACAGACCCATAAGGATTACTAGTCTCATTTACAAAGCCATGGAAAAAATTATCATGGAAATGATCAATAATGACATAAGAAATCTCCAAACACTTTGACAACTTAATTTGGTTTCATCAAGGGCAGGTCATACCTACTCAACCTGGTTGACTTCTTTGAAAAGGTCACCAAAGCAATGAATGAGGGCAAAATGGTTCACACGGTCTGGCCAAAGCATGTGACACAATAACCCACTCAGGCATTATTGACAAACTCAATGTCACTCAGTAGACAGCCATCTGGCTCACAGACAGGACCCAGGAAGTTTGAATTGGGGAGTCCACCTTTACAAAGAGGCCAGTCACAAGAGGAGTCTCTCAGGGATTGGTACTGGGACTGCTCCTTTTTGGCATTTACTTCCCTGAAATCAAGGCCAATGTCAAATGCCTCTGGCTGACCAAAATTGCAGATGGTTGCAAATTAGAGCAGTCAAATAACTTGTGTCAGACCCATAGACTAAAACTAAATGCCAAGATATGCATAACAGTGTCTGTCAGGAGTTATCCATCCTTGGTAACTAGGTGACTCTATAGTCAGACACACTGATGTCCCACTCACTAGGCTGAACAAAGAGAAAATTACAGTCAGCTGCCTGTCAGGTCCCAGGATCCGCCACATAATGCATGTGCTCAAGTCACTTCACAACAAGTACAAGTATGACTGTCATTGACATGATGGAGTGAATGACTTGAGACATACCTCCCTGGACTACATGAAAAGAGACATGGAAGACCTCTCAGATCGTGTGGCCCAGGCAGGTATGACCCTAGCCCTGAGTAGCATCCTGCCTTCGCCCAGAATGATACCACAGTATAAGGACAAATTGATTGACTTCAACAATTGGCTGAGCTTCTGGTGTCATTCAAAGGGAATCCAGTATATGTCTGCCTGGGATGACATGATCGACAGACCATGATGCTTTTCCAGAGATGGTCCGCACCTGTTGCCCCTGGGATTCAGGTTACTGGCTAAGGCTCTTGCCACCCCTATAGTGCCTTTTTTAGGCAAAGTTCAAATTACAAAACCATCACTATAACAGGTACAAACATGCAAAATATGAAGGTAATGCTACTCAATGCTAGAAGTCTAAACCTTAAAATGCACTCTCTCGAGGCACTTCTAAAAATGTAGAACATCAATATCTGTGCAGTAACTGAGACCTGGTTCAAGGCTCTAGAGAGCACTCCTGCAATACCAGGCTACAACTCTTACCACACTTTTTGGCCACCAAACCAGAACCAAAACACTGAAGGTAGAGGAGTGTCCATATTCACCAAGGATATTCACACCATCAAGCTAGTTCCCAACACAATGCATCTGAGATTCTCCAGGTGCAACTAACACTAGGTAAGACTGCAATCCAAATTATAGCTTTCTACAGATCCCCCACCATGCCCCAGGATTCTCACTACACCTTTCTAAACATACTGGAAAATATTAAGATACAACCAAACACCCTAATACTGGGTGATTTTTAACTACTCTGCCATTAACTGGGAAAACTACTCATGTACCAGCACCTTTGCCGCACGGTTCTTGGAATTCATAAATTCCAATGCCCTGGATCAACTAATCCATAGTTTCACCAGAGGCTCCAATATCCTAGACCTGGTCATTACCAACATGGGAAATTGATGCTCCATACTTATGGTCACCCCCTCGTGGTCAGGTCTGACCATAAGCTAATCACCCTTGAAATCCACATCCCTCCCGCAAACCCCAGTAAAGAAACCTCCATAAAAAAACTCCAAAGCCAACTTCATGCTGCTCAAGTCAGAAATGGAAAACTTCATGACACCCATGCAGACGGGAACTGAAAGTTCGACTGTTGAATCCTACACTAAGGCACTGTAAGAGCATATCCACTCGTGCATGAATCGTGCCATCCCAGATAGAACCAAACCACTCTCCTCCAAAATAAGGAGGCCAATCTGCTGGTCCCCTGCCTTAAACAAACTTTACAACAAAAGGAAGAAACTATTGCAGAAAAGAGGAAAATCCCAGGATGCAAAAAACTTCCTTACCAGCCTCAGTAAGAAGCTGAGATCTGTCATAAAATCCTCCAAAGCTAGTTATGAAAATAAAATTGCCAAAGATTCCAAAGACAACCACAAGGCATTCTATAGCCATGTCAAGAATCTAATTGGCAATGCTCAGATCTGCTCTGAGCTACAACAGAATGGCATTAAATATAGTGATCCCAAGGATATTGCCAATATCCTGGCAGATCGATTCATTGTCAACTTCACCCCCCCTCACCCCCTAAAGGGCCCATTTCAATACCGAAAGTTTGCCAAATACCGGTAAAAACGGCCACACAGGTAAAAACCACACTCTCCCAAGCTAAGAATACAGCATCCATGGGACCAGATGACATCCCGGGCTGTGTACTACATGAACTACAAAATGAACTTGCACCTCACCTAAGTGTCATGTTTAATCATAACCTCATCTCAGGCTTCGTGCCTACTGAGTGGCACACAGCTACAGTTATCCCACTCCACAAAGGAGGATCCACCTTGGATCCTGGGAACTACCGCCCCATCAGTCTGACAAGCCTGATCTGCAAGGCCATGGAACGTATTATCATGGAACTTATAAACAAAGACATTGGCAACCTTCAATCATGGGACCCCACCCAGTTTGGGTTCATAAAGGAAAGAACTTGCCTCCTGAACCTGATTGACTTCTTCAAATCAGTCTCCAGAGCTGTGGATGAGGGAAAGGTGGTGCACACAGCCTATCTGGACCACGCCAAGGCCTTCAACATCATCCTCCACTATGGAATCATAGATAAACTTACTAAGCTGGGCATTAATCCCTACATCACTTGATGGGTTGCCAACTGGCTTACTGACAGAACCCACACTGGAAAAGTAGCCGACTCCAAATCCAGCCCCAGACAAATGACAAGTGGAGTACCTCAGGGTTCAGTCCTGGCACCACTCTTGTTTGACATCTACTTCTCTGAAGTACAGGCCAACACTAAGGGACCCTGGCTAACAAAGTTTGCAGATGACTGCAAACTGGGAGCCATTACTGAATCCCAAATTATGTGGATATTCTACAAAAGGCCCTTACAGAAACAGATGTTTGTTGCCTGAGCCATGGGCTCAAGCTCAGTGTCAAGAAATGTATAGTTATTTCCTTTGGGAAAAACATGTACCCATGAATTACCACATAGTTGGCAGTATACTAAAGACTGAAAGTGTGATAAGGGACTTAGGGACACAGGTGGACAGTGGTCTCACCTTCGGTAACCACATTACCACAACAGTCAGAAAGTCCTTCTATGTGGTACACCTCATCACTAAGGGCTTTTCATCCAGAAAAAAGGAGGTAATTGTCCCACTGTACTCATCCTTCATTAGACCCATTAGTGAATACAACGCCCAATTTGGTATGTACTTCTCAAGACATCTGCAACAACTGGAAAGGCCGCAGAAATACCTCACTAAAAGAATCACAGGCCTAAAGCAGATGCCCTATGCTGACCGTCTAAAAAAACTTCAGCTATACTCTGTCACATATGGTCTACTCAGAGGTGATTTCTGCTTAACATACAAGGCCATGTCAAACCCAGAGCTGTTGGACATGCTACACTTAAAGAAATCCCAATCCCTCAGAGCCACATGCTCCAGGTATCTAAATCTTGTCATCACAATGAACAAGACATGCTGGATGGATAGGTTCCTGACCCACAGACTCCCCAAACTCTGGAATAGACTGCCCAAACATGTCAAGCAGATCACCTCTTTTGCCTTCTTCCAAAGGAACCTTGACGATTGGATGGGAGATAGGAAATTCACCCCAGGGATCACATAAATCACCCTGCTAGACAGGGTCCAGGGAAGTAAATATTGTGGGAAGAAATAGCCAGGGAATTGTTATGGCTAGGCTTTTATAGGCCCTAGGGCTGATAGCCTAGTACCAGCCTATGAACCTATGAACCTATGAGCTACCATATTGACAACAGAACCCTAACAGTCAACCCAGTAGTCATGGACTTGGAGACAAACATAGACAGTAATCTAGCCTTTGACCATCACATGTCTACAGTAGGGAGGAAATCATTCTATGTTGTGCAACTTATAAACAAACATATGGGATCCAGGTCCAAGGAGGTTATTGTTCCACTGTATTTAACATTTATCAGCCCTTTCACTGAGTACAATGCCCCATCTGGTATGTACCAAACCAGGCACATCTAACAATTGGAATGTCCACAGAGGCTCCTTACTAAGAGACTGCAGGGTGTAACATGTCATATGCAGACTGCCTCAAAGCCTTGTTGCTGTATTCTTTCTCCTACAGGTTGTTGAGGGGAGATCTATTCCTATCATACAAGCCATTGTCAGACCCACCCTGATGGATCTCCTGCACAACTGCAAAACAAACATCACCAGAATTACCCATTCTAAAGAATTAAACATTGCTTGTAAGATTAAACAGGACCTGCTGGAAAGTCAGGTATGTGTCATAGAGACTAACCCTGGCCCCTACCCAGGTGAAGCAGAATATCTTCCTAACCTAAATCAAAAATAACTTGGACAACTGAATGGGGAATAGTAAATTTATACCTGGTTTGGCACCTATGTCTCTAATGGACACAAACAGCCTGTAAATGGTTTATCTCCCAGGTTGCTGCTTGTAAATGCTTCATCTGCCAAGCCCCAGTTTACCCTTATCATGGGAATCAGAACTTGGATTTGGGATGCATGACTAGGCTTAAAGAGGCCCTTGTGGTCATTAGCTTAGTACACTGCTATAAACCTATGAACATGAGGGCACCCCCCCCCCCAGAAAACTCTTAATTTGGGGCTGGAATTCTCAATTTTTCATGGTTGGTAAGACCATTTCCATATCTAAATAGCATATCCTATCTAAACTAACAAACAACAAGCTATCTGTATTTCTGTTGCATTCCCACACTAAATTTTAATTCTTCTTTTTTTATACCATTCTTATTTTACCTCATCAAAATTAAATTTTCAACCATCCCTCTATACTCTGACCTGTACTTTCTGAGAAATGTATACAAGTACTACTTTTCAATGCATCTTTTGAAAGTTAGGATAATTGGAGTAAGTTTTGTCTGCACTTCTATGACTTTCTCTAAATAATAACTTTCTTCTACTAATTAATAACATGCAATTCAACCCGGGCTGTAGTCTTCTAAATAATTAAACATTACAACTAAACATATATAAAATAAAACAATGTTGCCGATCTCTGAAGTGTCCTGCTGCAACGTATCTGGTCAAGAAATTCTGTAAAAACCGCTGGACACACCACGAGAAGTTCAATTTCTTTTATTCAATACAAAATATATAAAGGATAAGCGCTTTCACGTGCTATAAGTGCACGCTTCATCAGATCTCAATAAATTCACAAACTGCTTGCTTTTTAAAACAGATCACAGCCTGTAGCAAAGCTTACCCAATTAAGACTCAATTGCCAGCATAGAATTAAAGGAAAAGAATGAATTCACATCTCCACTAGCGGAACATAATTCATTGCTGCTTGTACAATCAATCAAATCTACATAGATTTGATTGATTGTACAAGCAGCAATGAATTATGTTCCGCTAGTGGAGATGTGAATTCATTCTTTTCCTTTAATTCTATGCTGGCAATTGAGTCTTAATTGGGTAAGCTTTGCTACAGGCTGTGATCTGTTTTAAAAAGCAAGCAGTTTGTGAATTTATTGAGATCTGATGAAGCGTGCACTTATAGCACGTGAAAGCGCTTATCCTTTATATATTTTGTATTGAATAAAAGAAATTGAACTTCTCGTGGTGTGTCCAGCGGTTTTTACAGAATTTCTTAACTAAACATATATGTAAATGGCTCTTGGCAAGGCATAACTTCATTTCCTCCTCTATCTGATTTTATGACTATCCCCAGATTTACTAATCTTTTGTGCAGGACTAGTCTAGTCCTGCACGGAAGCGGTCGCTTAGGAGCAGGACAGCAGCGTGCCATGCATAGTAATGAAGGCCTGCTGCCCAAGCTAGCAGGTATACACAGAGCGTGTATGAGTGCAGGGGGCATGTCTGAGAGCAGAGCCCTCAGAATAACCACTGTCCTGCAATGTTGAGCAGCAGAAAGTGGAGATAGATGAGCGAGACCACTCATAGGTGTCCACATATACGCACCAACAGTCCCCCATGTGTCCTACAGCAGCAGGACCTAAAAATCAAAAGAAGAAACCCCTGTATTGCTGTCTGAAACTTCCAGTACATCTAACCATAGCTGCATGGGTGTGTCCATTGCTTAGCTATGGGTAAAGCCGCCTAAAAGGCTGAAGAGGATAACAAGGAAGACATATGCAAATGAAGCATCTCAGCAATAGTGTAGTGGGCAGAGCGTTCGGCTAACAAGCAAGCATTTCCAGTTTGAGTCCCAGTGCAGCACAGTCTATTTTACATGGCAATGATATAAGCAATATTTGTATTGCAAAACACACTAAATAACGATACATTTTTACGAACTGGAGTACTGCAGGAAATGCACATGTGAAGAGTCAGTATCATAATGAATAAGGTAGCAGTGAGCAGGTGTAAGCACAGATAAGCAGTAGTAAGCTTATGTAAGCACTAGTAAGTGTGTGCAAGTGCGTTTGCGTGGGGTAAGCACTGCCGACACAAATTAAGCCAAGGAGAAGCTAACTGGGTGTAAGAAACTGTGACCGGAAGTTAGCAGTGCTTACCTCCACGCAAACCCACTTACAACCACTTTAATGTGCCTTAATCACACTGTATCCAATGGCCGGTGTTCTGCCCAGCAAGAAAACAAACAGTGTCTGTAAGGCTGGAACCCAAGACCATGATCACCATACACAAAATGATTTACCACTAAGCCATGCCAGATATGCATAAATCGTATTTTGTCAGAAACATAACTTCAGCCCAGTCATGCAACAGTACAGGGAATGTATACCTAAATCTAGATGGATGTGTGTGTGCAAATATATTACCATCTAAATGGCTACAACATATCTATAGATGTAGTCACATATATATATATATATATATATATATATATATATATATATATATATATATATATATATATATATATATATATATATATATATATATATATATATATATATATATATATATATAGATATATATATATATACATAGATATGTAGAAATATCCAGGAATATATACACATATATACAGATATATTCAGATATATACATGCAAATGTTGACATCTGCACATATATATGTTAACACCTATATATCCACATATACACAACACAGCAAGTTACATATATGTACGCAGATATATATGTCTCCGTACGTATATACGGACATACTTAGAAATATGTAAGCAACTATATATATATATATATATATATATATATATATATATATATATATGTATATATATATATATATATATATATATATATATATATACCCATAGAGGTATATATGGCCAGATATGTGTAGATAGCAATGGTATATTAACAGAAACATATATGTTCACATGCACCGTTAAAGAACTTGAGAGGCCCCAAACAATATACTTCTCATACAAATTGGCATACCCCCCTAGCCAAACACATCCGCCCTGCAATACACTACCAAGCCCATTGTAATCTATGTGTTTCATTTAAATAGGGATTTAAAGTAGCCCTCTGTTATGTGTCACATGTTGACATCACATTCCCCTCTCCCCCATCCACTAGGTGGGCCAACCAGTACAGGCCCATCCAACCCAGGGCATCCTCGACCCATGCATTCATTACTCACAGTTCTGCTCCCCCCCCCCACATGCTGCACACCCGCAGCCACCATCCCTACCCTGGTTACCAGCACGTAGCTACCAGACCACCACACATTGCCCTCCCTCCACCCCCCCTTGGGATCCATCCTGTATATTGTCCCGACCCAAGTGTCCTAGGTCTGGCACACGCTGTAGTCCATGTAAATAGCCATGGGTACCTTTGTAAATCTGGGATTAGACGAACGTTGAATACCCAATGTTTGGGTTGTCCCACATGGGACAAATGTTACCCTGGTACTAACAACAGATTTCACGTGTGACTGTAATTACACTAATGGATCTAGTTGTAGGTATCGCAAAGCATACATAGCACACAAGGCTGGCTGTTATGCACATGGAACACAGTATCCAGCAATACCAGTCTACATGACAGGATATGTAGCTAAATATGTAGAGGTATGTGTGCATGTATATATATATCCATAACTAAATAGATATATACCTCACCCTCTCTGTAATACAAATGTATACATACATAGACAGACATATATATATATATATATATATATAAATACCTGCATATAGATATAGATATCTGCAGCCATCCATACATCCACATGCCGTTAGATATATATATATATATATATATATATATATATATATATATATATATATATATATATACATATACACACACATATATATATATATATATATATATATATATATATATATATGTAGATATATATATTTGTGTGTGTGTGTGTGTGTGTGTGTGTGTGTGTGTGTGTGTGTGTGTGTGTGTGTGTGTGTGTGTGCATATATATATATGTATATATATATATATATATATATATATATATATATATATATATATATATATATATATATTTATTTATTTATATATACACACGCACACAGATATATAGCTATAATATGATACAGCACTTAGGAATGACATATGTTCACAGGCCGTGCCAATGGGGGTGAGGGGCCCAAACAACAAATGTGTAATACGTAGCATTACCCCCCCCCCCGCCAGCCATACAGGGGAAACATACAAACACGCAAACAATGTAAACAATCCACTGCTCCCCAAACCACAACCAATGGGGGGAACACTGTGGACCCGCCAAGTCTAATCTTGCAACAGAGACAGGAGCGTCCCTTGCAGGACATCCCAAAAATTGATGATGATCACAGTCAGTCCCTGTAACAATTTATCAAGGCAGGCCGTGTATGTACTCAGACTACAGGGTTGGGCATGCCTGATGACCCATAGGTCGAGACAACGTACGAGATGGGTCCCAAGAATTGGATAGTGGACAGTATGTATTGGTGTGGTTAGCACAGTAAAGATGAGTGCTGTAGAGGATGGCCAGGTGGGGGAATTATGGGTATGCAATTATGGGCCGAGGAGTGCACATGTTGGCTGGATCAGTTCTAGCAGAACCGCCTTGGGGATGTAAGCAATTGTGCGAATTGGGTAGAGCTGCAGCCTAACAAGCAGCCATTCCCAGTACGAGTCCCACTGCAGCAGTCTATTTTACATGGCAAAGTACGGTATAATCATATGTGTTGTTGCAAACCCACTACATAACATAAAATAACACATGGTCGCAACACTCCACTGTAGGCAGGTAAGCCGATCTCATTGGCATCACAAGTTATTATTGCAGCCCTTGTCCCCAGCCAGGTGTGTGAGTGTCCAATTCAACCTCCAAATGCAGAGTATATGCACAGCTGTTGCTGTAGAAGACATGGTCAGCTGTGGACCTTCCCTTCAGCCTTCCTGCACATCCCTGGATAATTCCCCTACTATCTCTTCCCTTTGTGCCCCATAAGCACCACTTACCTATCAACTCCAGTTCCATGTCTATTAATGTTTAAAGTTACACGTAGGTGACACCCTCTTCCCCAACTATATTGGCAGAATCTGGAACCATCTACCCACATGCATTACCTCAGCTGTCCCACAGGACACATGTAAATAACACATGAAGGAACACCACAAGTACACTTGGTTCAGCACATGCTCACCACCTTGTGAAATCCCCCCCCAACTTACACTCTATACCCCTACATCAATTAGTGAAACCGAAACCTCTTGTCCTGCCTCGCATACAAATCCCAACTTCCGACAAACCTTACCTTTTTCTCCCCATCCAGTTATTCCAACAGGCTACTATACAGTTACAATGTCACCCCCTCTACCTACCTACCTACTCCTTCACTATTCACTTCTACTCTACCACACAGATATGGAATAACTAAACCTACCCCGAATACCTGCATGTAACCTATCCAGAACTGTTAAACTGGAATCCAACTTCACCTTAAACTGACCTATGTCAACAGTCATACCTGACATGTAAACCTGACCTAAGCATGTATAATACCGACATGTTAACGCAAACTAAGCATGACGAATGTGGTACGTAGCTATGTTATGTCTGTTACTCTCTATGAATGTGAACACCTCAGTATTAATTGAAATGAGTAGCTGGGGTTCACTGAGGAGCTCTACTCCCTGGGCCACCGCTGAAAATGGACAAGCATCCAGTCAGATTGCCCCGGTCGACAAATGTAAACTAAATACATGAAGTAGCATGGGGGTATGTGGGAGCAAGCAGGTGTAAGCCTGTTTGGGTGGCAGTAAGCAATGACCAAACTGGTTAAGCAATGTAGAAGTTAACTCAGGGTAAGACGCCGCAACCGGAGGTCAGCAATGCTGAGCCTCGTGCAAACCAGTGCATACCCGCCTACAATTGCTCCACAGTGCCTTAGTCACTCTGTAGCCAACAGCTGTCATCGTGGCCATTAACAAAATAATCTGCACTGCCAGGTTGCAACCCCCCACCCTGCACACTATAGTCTACGTGAGTTACAATAAGCCATGGCAGATACACATTCAGCTGCTGTGACCACAAACATATCATCCAGCACAGTTACTCAACAGTGTAGGAAATGTATTTAAGTATGCAGATTAATATCAGAAAACATGTGTACATTGCTCAATCACAGTATTTTGAGCAGTTTATGTGTATCAAAGAACAGTGCCTGTCCAATCATACTGTGAGAACAGTAGTCTTGCATAATACAGAAGAGAATATTGAAAAATGGTGCACGTCATGGGGGCATGTGGGCGTGCTTCATGCATAGAAAGTCACACCTAGGGCGTTGGTTCCATGGACCCGGGAGATGAGGCTGGGCAGGTGTGTGAGCAAACCGCTGCTTCTCAAACCCCTGACAGGATGCTACCAGTGCGAGAAACAGTGTAGACCAACTAAGTCTACTCTGGTCACAACAACAGGTCCATCCCTGGTGGGACGAACCAAAAGTTGTGGGTCACACCAATGCCCCCACCAGTATCAGAGGAGGATCAAAGGAAGGCTTGTACATACGTTGACTAAATGGATGAAGAGCCTGCAGATGCTTGAGTTGAGACAGTATACTGGAGCAGTACCAAGACGTGCAGAGAGGGAAATGTGTGGAGGTGTGGTATGGCAGGGCTAGCTACTGAAGAATGGATGGATGCTGTGTCCATGGAGCTCGGGGGCCAGGGGAAGGGAACATGGGTATAACATTATGGTAGAAATAAGCAAATAAAGCAGAACAGCAATAGTGTTGTGAGCAGAACATCCACCTAACGAGCACACATTCCCAGTTCGAGTCCGACTGCAGCACATTCTATTTTCCAAGTGAAATCTGTATATGAACATCATTTTGCTGTATAACCTAGTAAATAACATTTAAATGTGAAGTGGTGTACTGCATTAAATTCACGTGAAGTGTCTGTGTCATAATGAATAAGGCACTAGTAAGCAGGTGTAAGCACAAATAAGCAGTAGTAAGCATAAATAAGCAGTAGTAAGCATGTTTAAGTGTGTTTGTGCGGGGGTAAGCATTACCTACACAGATTAAGCAAAGTAGAAGCTAACTGAGTGTAAGAAACCACACCTGGAGGTTAGCATTGCTTAGCTCTGTGCAAACAAATGCACACCTGCTTACAACTGCTCAAATGCCCCTTAATCACTCTGTATCCAACAGCCGTTGTTCTGTCCAGCAACAAAATATACAGCCTCTGCAAGCCCAAACCCAGGACCCTGCACACCATACACAAAGTGATTTATCAATAAGCCATGTCAGATGTACATAACCCTCTTGTTTGTACAAACATATCATCCAGTACAATCAGTCAACAGCACAGGCAATGTAGTAATATCATAGCACACAACCTCTTAATGCAAGAATTCTGGATAAAGTGTGCCAAAATATGGCTACAAATAGGGATATCTGTCACATACTGCTCTAATACACTTAAAACGTTGCTAGTTACACATTTATATCTACTAGAACACATATTTTGAAGGAGACAAAAAGTCTGAAGCACAAGTGTCAGCACGAGGGACTGACTTCAATTCTAAGATCATCCATGTCAATTGCCAAGAGAATGAGGTACAGGCCAAACATATATGCCGAACATGCATAGATATATGTACAGATATATATCTGTAAATGTAGACAGATAGACAGCTATAGGTATATATATATATATATATATATATATATATATATATATATATATATATAATCATATAACAGCAATTGTACATAGATACATTTGTTCAGAGTATATATCTATATATATATATATATATATATATATATATATATATATATATATATATATATATATATATATATACCTATCTATATCGATATCAATGTCAATATCTATCTCTTTATACATGGCACAAGTAACAGATATCTGAGGGTAATACTACTCAATGCCAGAAGTCTGAACCTCAAAATGCACGCACTCAAGGCACTCCTCAGTATGGAGAAAATCAGTATACGTGCAGTAACAAAAACCTGGTTTAAGGTTTCAGATAGCACCCCAGCACTACCAGTCTACAACTCATACCATACATTATGACCGCAGAACCCGGACTGAAATACAAAAGGTGGGGGAATATCCATATTCATCAAGGATACCCACACCTCCAGGTTAGTGGCACAGCTTCAGAGATTATCCAAGTGAAACTAACAACGGGCAAAACTGCAAATCAAATTGTAGCTTCATACAGATCACCCACCATGTCCCAGGACCCCCATTCTGCATTTCTGGAAACACTGGGTAACATAAAGGTCCTACCAAACACCCTAATATTGGGTGATTTCAACCACCCAAACATTAACTGGGAGAACTACTCAAGTATTAACTCCCTTGCCCAACATTTCATAGAATTTATAAACTCAAACCCCCTGGAACAACTGGTCAACACTCCCAGCAGAGATGACAACATATTGGACCTGGTCATCACCAACATAGGTGACCGGTGTTCCACACCAGAGGTCAGCCCCTCGCTGGTTAGATCTGACCATAAACAAATCACTTTGGATATCCACATTCCGCCCCCACCCCTGGACAAGGAAACCACCTTGAAAAACTTTTCAAAAGCAAACTTCACGTCACTTTAGATGGAGGTGGAAGGTTTCAAAGCCCCCATGCTAAAGGATAATGCTGTCCAAGCTGCAAAATCCTTTACTGATGCATTCTATGGGCACTTACAAGAATGCATGGATTGTGCTATCCCAAGCAAAACCAAGACTCACTCCTCTAAGGAAAGGAAACCAGTGTGGTGGACCCCTGCCGTAAACAAGCTATACAATAGAAGGAGGAAACTAGTACAGAAAAGAGTAAAATCCCAAGAAGGGAAGACATCCCTGATCAGTATCAGCAAGAAACTATGATGCCTCATAAAATCGTCCAAGGCGAGCTTTGAAAGAAAACTTGCCAAGGACTCCAAAGATAACCACAAGGCATTCCTTAGCTATGTCAAGAATCTAAGTGGCAATGCTCAGATCAGCTTGGAGTTAGTGCAGAATGGCACAAAATACACTGAACCAACCAAAATCGCTAACATCCTGGCAGACAGGTTCAGTGCAAACTTCACTCCCCACTCACCCTAAAAGGGGCCATAACCATACCAGAAGAATGTAGAGCCCCTGAAATCACAGACACTCAGGTTAAAATAGTCCTCTCCAAAGCCAAAAACACAGCATCAATGGAACTGGACAGTGTCCCAGGCTGCATCCTACACAAGTTCAAAGATGAACTAACCTCTCACCCAGACACACTGTTCAAACTCAGCCTCTCCACAGGCTACGTACCCATAGAGTGGTGCACAGCAACAGTTATTCTGCTCTACAAAGGTGGAGCCACAACAGACCCTAGTAACTATTGCCCTATAAGCCTGACTAGCTTGGTCTGCAATACTATGGAGCGCATCATCATGGAATTCATTAACAGAGACATTGGGAACCTGCAAACACTGGACCCTACCTAGTTCGGCTTTGTTAAGGGCAGATCATGCCTCCTAAACCTAGTGGACTTCTTTGAGATAGTTACCAAGGCTATAGATGAGGGAAAGGTGGTACACATAGCCTACCTAGACCTTGCAAAGGCCATCAGCACCATTCCCCATTCTGGTATTATAGACAAGCTCACCAGCCTGAACATAAACCCCTACATCACAAGATGGGTTGCCAACTGGCTCATGGACAGAACCCACATGGTGAGAGTTGTGGGAACTAGGTCTGATTCTAAACCGGTTACAAGTGGCATTCCCCAGGGCTCAGTCCTAGGACTGCTCCTGTTTGGCATAAACTTCTTAGAGGTACAGGCAAGCACAGGAGGACTATGGCTGACCAAGTTCGCAGACGGCTGCATACTAGGGGCTATAACTGACTCTCCAGCTGACAGAGACATCCTCAAAAAGGGTCTCAATGAGATGGATACCTGGTGTGAAAATCATGGCCTCAAGCTAAATGCCAAAAAGTGCATAGTCATCCACTTTGGAAAATATAAAGTACCCACAAACTACCACATAGATGGTAGTCACCTAAATACAGAAGACATAATAAGGGATCTGGGGACTCAAGCAGATAGCAATCTCATCATTGATAATCACATTGCCAAAGTGGTTAGAAAATCCTTCTACGTGGCCCACCTAATCACAAAAGGGTTCACATCTAGATCAAAAGAGGTCATTGTGCCCCTCTACTCATCACTCATCAGACCCATCATAGAGTGCAACACCCCATTTGGGATGTACCTTACAAGACAGCAGCTCAACTGAAGAAACTCCAGCTGTACTCTGTTGCATACCGCCTACTCAGAGATGATCTCTGCCTAACATACAAGGCCATGTCCAACCCAGAATTGATGGATATGCTCCACCTAAAGAAAACCTTATCCCCTCGAGCCACATGCTCTAAGGATCTAAAACCTCACCACAACAATAAATATGATGTGCTGGAGGGATAGATTCCTGTCCCAGAGACTTTCCATGCTTTGGAACAAGATTCAAGTCTACATTAGGCAGAGCTCCTCGCTAACACTCTTCAAAAGAAACCTTGACGAGTTAATGGGAAGCAGAAATTTTACCCCAGGGATCATTTCAGAGGCACAGGTAACTAATCTAAGGGGGTAGTGAAAGCCAGCACATTCTAGCTAGGCTTATACATTCCTTTTGGGCAGATAGCCTAGTACCTACCTATAAACCTATGAACCTATGAACCTATGATGCATTTAACACACCCTGTGAATATGATGATACCTGTGCCACATCCCTGTCATCCATAACATCACTGCATGGACAGGCTAATATAGTTCTGATGCACACTATGGCTGTAATAGAGTGCTGCAATGTACTGTAGTGTAAGATGTTGTCAGGGGTAATGTGTAATGCATACATGTCAGGTAGTGTAGCCATGCAGCTAAGATGCATTTCAGCTGTTAGTAACACTGATTGTTACCTCCACAATGTTATCCATTTGTGTTGTAGGCATACATGTGTCAGCAGGAGGATGGTCTGCAGTCATATTGCACAAGGGTATGTCACTGTGGTGACACAATGGCCGTGACATATCTGGTGTACAGTTGCACACATGTCACAGGTATGTATAACAGTTATTGCCCGTGCAACATTGACTGGTGGTCTGCTGGTACATGTATAATCTGCACCCTTATGTCAACCCATCCACATACACACACATCCTTACTTGGCGATACTGTGTCTAGACCCCTAGCTAGGTACGTAGCGCTACTGACCTGTGTGGCTTTCATTGCACACACGACACCATGTTTAGGATGAGGTGTGTACCAGGTCACATGTTACATGCAGAACATCCACAGACATGTACAATATGGTAATGGGAGATTTAATGTTTGCATATGGAGAATATATAGTGTGTCATACCATCATATACACATTGACTGACACATAACAGGCAGATACACATCATAGAGACCTGGGTGTATTGTTGCTAACTAAGTAGTCTGTGTGTCCAATGTGTTACAGGTAGGCAGCTCACAGCACATGTGTAACTGGGCTGTATCCTATCAGTCACCTGTATGGGTAACGGTGACAGTGACCACCAGAGAGTGGTACATGGGCCATATACCAGGTGTACCATGGTGTAATGACAGTGTACACATCACCCACATCCCCTACTGGATATTGTACACACTGGAGCCCATCTTGATACTCTGACATACCCATGATCACACATTGCCCATTGATGCCAATACAACCCATTGCATATCACAACAGTGGTATCACAGGGAGTTGCATGTAATGCACACTCCACAGGCATAGTATGATGTTGCATTGTGATGCCACACCTATGGGTGACAGCAATAATATCTGTACTACTGTGTGGCAATGTGTATTGTAATAGGAGTGTGTGGCCTCCGAATGGTGTACCCTACAGATATGCAGACATGCACACATACACACACGTGGCAGATGTCAATGGGATTCCCATGCCTACAGACCCATTTGTACAACACTGCTGTGCTGGTACTGCAAGGCACATGTAGCTGTTAGGGAGAGGAGTATAACAGGCTACATGGCATGTCCAATACAGCAGTGGCCACATCTGACTATGGCAATGGGAGTGGTGGTGGTTGTGAAGGCTGTCATGGACTTTCCAACTACAGATGTACTAACACACAAACAGTGCTATCCTCAGTAATGCACACATACATGTGTCAATACTGTGGTGCATTGCTGAAGGTGGTCATAGCTGTGTACCTGGCTGCTGTCTATGGATGGACTGGATGTGTAGGGGGGTGTGTGTACATTGGTATCATGCCACTTGCCATGTGCCGGCAGGCAATCTATCGACAGACACCACGTTAGTGACTGGCAGGGTGATAGTGACATGCATCAGCCAATCCTTTGGGTGCCTTCTACACATGGCCACTGAGGTGATCCAGTTGACATGTATGCAACATGTCGTACAACACGTGGTTAGTATCTGTGATGGAGACCTGTACCCAAGCATGTTTAGTTGACTGTGGTAGTGTAGTGTAGGTACCGGTGGCATGTGGCCCATACAGGGTGATGTCTCCTATATGTGACAGGTAGTACACAGCTGGCCACACATGTCAGTGTCAATCAAGCATAAGTTGTCTGTATGTATCACAGCTGGAGACCTGCCATCTGCACATCTGTAGAGGGACTGACAGACACCAGTTTGGTGAGTAGCTATGCAGTAGGATGAATGTGTCAACAGATGGATGTTTGACAGCAATGATTATGCCATTACTACATGTTGTATGCCCTCACCGACATGCGCTGTACCGACTGTACTCTACAGTTACATTCCACATGTCTGAGTATTATCCAGTAGGGGATATATATGATTACACAGCACACACCAGGTACATGACAGTGAGCCCTCAGAGTGCAGCTATGCCCGCATATGTGCTTGTTGTCAGTAGTAATGTTAGCACTGCACCCTTCCCTGGGACAGCACTGTTGACAGTAGTAATCCCATGTTACACTGCATGCCTGTGTGACAGCATGTATTGCTATCCCTGCATGTCACACATTCCCATGGATAACAGTGCTGTGCAGGCTTCATATACTTGTGTGTCCCAGACGTGACACTCAATACCCTTTGGTACAGTAATGAGAGCACATAGACACATGTACTGTACATGGCAGTACATACACATATTACATATGTCATTTCCCAGGGTTTGACATAACCTTGTATGTGACCCAGAGATAGCCTCTGTGTAGACAATATGCCACAGAGTATAGCTGGAGGATGTCTAGACGGTCAGCATAGGCCATCTGTTTGATATCTGTGATTCTTATAGTGAGGTATTCCCACTGCCTTCCCAGCTGTTGCAGCTGTCTTGCAAGGTACATACAAAATGGGGCGTTGCACTCTATATAGGGTGTAATGAGGGATGAGTACAGTGAGACAATTACCCCCTTACCCCCTTTTTTCTGTATGTAAAGCCCTCGGTGATGAGGTGTGCCACATAGGAGAATTTCCTTACTGTTGTGGCTATGTGGTTAATGAAGGTAAGTCCACTGTCTACCTGTGTCCCTATGTCTGTCAGCACACTGTCGATGTTTAGTGTACTGCCACCTATGTGGTAATTCATGGGTCCATGGTATGTCCAAAGGGGATACCTATACATTACTTGGCATTAAGCTTGAGCCCATGGCTCTGGCACCAAGCATCTGTTTCTGTAAAGCCATGTTGTAGAATATCCACATCATTTGGGGATCCAATAATGGCTCCCAGTTTGCAGTCATCTGTGAACTTTGTTAGCCAGAGTTCCATAGTGTTGGCCTGTACTTCAGGGAAGTAGATGCCAAACAAGAGCTGCGCCAGGACTGACATACTCCAATTTGTCAATTGTCTGGTGCAGGGATCGTACATAGCTACATTTACGGTCTGGGTACTGTCGGTAAGTCAGTTGGCAACCCATCGAGTGACACAGGTATTTATAGCCAGCTTTGCATGTTTAACTATGTCTCTAGAGTGGGCGATGTTGTTGAAGGCCTTGGCGAAGTCCAGATAGGCTGTGTGCACCGCCTTACCCTCCTCCACAGCTCAGGAGACTGATTCAAAGTATTCAAACAGGTTCAGGAGACAAGATCGGCCCTGCATGAGCCCAACCAGGGTAGGGTCCAGTGTTTACTGTTTGCCAATGTCTTTGTTAATAAGTTGCATGATAATGCATTCCATGCTCTTGCAGATCAGGCTCGTCAGACTGATGGAACAGTAATTCCCAGGATCCAAGGTGGACTCCCCCTTGTGGAGTGTGATAACTGTAGATGTGCGCCACTCAGTGGGATAGAAGCCCGAGGTGAGGCTATGATTACAAACGGCACTTAGGTGAGATTCAGGGTTATGTAGTAGTTCATGTACTACACAGCCCGGGATGTCATCTTGACCCATGGATGCTGTATTCCTAGCAGTGGAGTCAGCAGTTTCCACCTCTGTGGCCATGATTACTGGAATTTGGCAACCTTTTGTTACTGAGATGGTGAGAGAAGCTGAATGTGGCACTAAACTGGTCTGCCCAGATATTGGAACACTCCTTTGAATCAGTATATTTAATGCCAATTTTTTGTAGCACAGAGCAATTCTGAGCATTGCAATATAGATCCAGGACATAACTATAAAATCCCTTGTGGTTGTCTTTGGAATCTATGTCAGTTATGCATGCATGAGTGGATGTGCCCCTACAGTGCCTTAGTGTAGAATTCACCAGTTGCATTTTCAGCTCCCATCTCCATGGGTGTCATGAGGTTTGTCACGTCTTACTTGAGTAACATGGTGTTGGGATTGCAGTGGGTAGTCATGGAGGATACTTACTGGCAGGTGGGGGTGGGATGTGGATGTCAATGGTGATTACCTAACAGTCAGATCTGACCTATGAGGGGAGGCCACTGGTGTGGGGCATCTGACACCCATGTTGGTAATGACCAGGTCTAGGATATTGGAGACCCTGGTTGTGCAGTGAATTAGTTGATCCAGGGGGTTGGAATGTATGAGTTCCCGGAACCGTTGGTAAAGGGTGGTGGCACATGAGGTGTTTTCCCTGTTAATGGCTGAGTATTTGGAATCGCCCAGTATTATGGTGTTTGATTACATCTGAATATTGTCCAGTATGTTTATAATGGTGTAGTGAGAACCTTGGACCATGGAGGGGGATCAGTAGGCAGCTACAGTTTGGATTGGATATCCTTCAGAAGGGACTCACGGAAACAGATAGCTGGTGCCAGAGCCATGGCCTGAAGATAAACGCCAAAAATGTATAGTTATACCCTTCGGGAAAAACAAGGTAACCCCAAGCTACCATATAGGTGGCAATCCACTAAGCACAGAAGAGGTTATCAGGGACCTGGGGACCCAGGTTGACAGTGGCCTTTCTTTTGACACTCACGTTGCTAAAGTGGTTAGAAAGACCTTCTACATTGCCCACCTGATCATGAAGGGATTCACATCCAGATCTAGTGAGGTCATTGTTCCCCTGTACTCTTCACTTATCAGACCAATGATCGAGTACAATGCCCCATTCGGGATGTATCGCATCCGACATCTGCAGCAATTGGAGAGACCCCAAAAGTTCCTCACCAAAAGGATAAAGGGACTCCAAAATCTGTCATATGCTGCCAGATTGAAGAAACTCCAGCTCTGTTCAGTTGCATACCGTCTGCTCAGAGGTGACATGTGCCTGACATACAAGGCCATGTCCAACCCGGAATTAATGGACATGCTCCACCTCAAAAAATCCAAATCCACCAAAACCACTAGAGCAAGCGACTTAAACCTTAGCACGGATATAAATAGGACGTGCTGGAGGGATAGATTTATCACTCAGAGACTCCCTATGCTGTGGAATAAAATCCCAGTCCATGTGAGGCAGAGCACCTCGCTGGCTCTGTTCAAGAGAAATCTTGACCTGTGGATGGGAGATCGTAGGTTTATCCCGGGAATCATCTCTGTGTCACTGCTGGACAGAGGCACAACAAACTAATGGGCACAGTATTTTTTCATATAAGCGGTGGCGTAAGCCACAAAAATTTGGGCTAGGCTTATAAATGCCTTAGGGCAGATAGCCTAGTATAAACCTATGAACCTATGAACATAGTGTTAGTTGCATCTGGTTATTCTCAGATGCATTTTGTTTGACACTAGGCCGGAGGTGTGAATGACTTTGGTGAATATGGACACTCCTCCACCTGTAGTGTTGTGGTCTTGGTTTGTTGCCCAACATGTGTAATATAGGTTGGAGACAGGTATTACAGGTGTGTTCTCTGGAACTTTGCACCAGGTCCCAGGTACTGCACAGATATCAATGTTCCCCATTTGTATGTGTGGCTTAGGAGAGTGCCTTTATAGGTTTAGACTTCTAACATTGAGTCGCATGACCGTCAGTTTTGCATGCTTGTATCTGTTACAGTGGTGGTTTTGCCCTTTGAACCTTGCCTAGATTAGGTGCTATGGGGGTGCCAGGAGCTGTAGCCAGTGATCTAAATCCCAGGGGCAAAATGTGCAGTCCGTCTCTGCCAGAGCATCATGGTTTGTACATCATGTCGCCCCAGGCAGACAGATAACAGATCCCCTTTGATGACATCCCAATGTGGATGTTACTAGCCTATATCACGACAATACTGGGGTACATATGCTCACACAGTGTATGCACGTACACACGCCAGTCTGTCCAGACACATAAAACCTGGTGCTGCTGAGTTCACATGGCCAGATTCTACCCAGTGGAGAATGCCATACATCTGTACAGCATACCACAGCTTTGTCAGAAATACACAACAGTTATGTTGGCCTGGCAGCAGTATGTCCTACAAATAACTGGACATAACAGCATACTAGGTATTTACAGTAGGCTACTAGGCATGTCACAAAGCACTGGGCAAACTACAGGCAGACTGCCACAACTCTCCCAAAGGTATATTTCACATTGGATGACCTCAGCAGGCTTGTCATAGTAGCGTTATGGGGTGGGTGGTGTGTGCATGGGCTATAACCCATTCATGTAGGGGTGACATGCCACATGTGGTCACACATGGGGTCATATGTCACAGGTATGTGAATACAGCTACTAGATAACTACTTCCTTGTACAGTCATGTTGCACAGCTGGCACGTGCACCACATAGTCTGGGGTGCAGACAGGTACTGGTGGCTAGTATCCGCAGTGTGTGACATCTGCACCACATGTGTTTGGGGCCCTTTGGTTGTGTGGGACAGGCCTGGATGGCTCCTTGTCATGGTCACCCTCTTCCACACATCTATGTCCCTCTACCTTTGGCTTATTATAGTGTGTTGTTCTTAAATATATGTCTGGATTCCTACCCACTGTGTGTGCAGGGCATGAGTTGTACATACTGACAAGCATCTGCACTAACAATTTCAACTACGGGATATGTCTGGTCCACTGGTGTTTGCAGACATGGCCTTCATGTGTTAAGTGTGTGAGCATGCCCAGTATGACCTTTCAGTATGTTGATGACTGACATTGCCTTCATTTCTCTAAGTGTGTGAGCATGCCCAGCAAGGCCATCTGTATTGCATGTGTGGATCATGTCTAGGTAATTTGTACTGCAGTGCTCACCTTTGTGTTGTACACTGACAGGTAGCATGCTGTGTCTGCAGGGTATCCATCGATCATTTGGCATTGACTGGTGCTACATGTCTGCATAGCAGGGGGAACACCTGACTACTCCTATGTTTCTACACAGGATTGGGGGGAGCACCTGACTGTTACTATATTTCTATGTAGGATGGAGGGGGGCACACCTGACACTTGTACACATTTGCTAGGACTGTACTGGTATGTCATGTACTCCATTTCAGTCTATAGTTTTACCTATCGTGCTGGCTAGGCCATACCACTGTACTACAGTTCTTATCTTTTGATTACCTACATATTAGTTTCTGACTTCCTAGCCTTCAACTGACTTCCCACTACCTGGCCTGCTGTAGTCTGTCTGTGTAGACCTGAGGGGTGGTTACTCATAGCCCTCATTCAGAGGCCATACTACAGCATTTGTTTGTGTTTGTCTACACCTGTCCTGCTGGCTGTGACTGTTGTTGGGTATGTGACCCCCCCCCTCCTGACTGGCATGTGTGAGTCCCTTATCTTGTGGGTGTCCCAGTATTGAAGGTGGTGCTGCAGGGCTTCCTATGTCGGATCCACATAGTACACTCCATACACATGGTTAGGCACAGGTAGTGTAATGTTTGACATCCCTTTTACTGTATGTGAGAGTCAGAGAGAGGTGCTATTCCCTGGGGTCCTCCCTTGTCAGAGTATGTGATATGCGTTGCCTCTTTGCCAGGGCCAGGGCATACTGGGCATGCCTTTTTCTGCCTACTGGGGCAGGCTCAGGTTGTTCCCCAATAGGCCTTGGCATTGGTGGTGGCCTGTGTGGCCCTGCCCCATGCTGCTCCTGCTGCAGCTGTTTTCGCAGGATCATATTGTGTAGCATGGCACATCCAAGGACGATTTAGGTACATGTAGTTGGTGAGTACTGCAAGGCTCCACTGGATGTGTCCAGGCACCAGAACCATGACCTGAGCATCCCAAACACATGCGCTATTATGATTCTTGTTTGTGCGTGTGCCTTATTATGGAGTTCTTGTTCGGGTGTGTGTGCATTTCTAATGGATGTCATCAGCCATGGCTCCAGTGCGTATCCAGCACCCCCCATTAGGTGACCATGTTGGATGTCCCCATTGGCAAATTTCTGGTACAGCTGTGTCAGATGCCAGATGTGGGAATAGTGATAACTTCCAGGGCAGCCAGCACACACGTTCAGTATTATGCCTTGGGCATCGCACACGACCTGGCAGTTGATGGAGGGGAAGCCCTTGCTGTTGATGTAGATCCTACCCTGCTCACTGTATGGTGCTTTGATGCATATGTGCATGCAGTCTATTGCACCCACTACCTCAGGGTATTCTGCTATTTAGTGGAAGAGATGCATATTGCTGGCCAATGCCTCATGGGTGATGGGGAAATATACGTGCTCACCAACATGTGCTGACATGGCATCCAGGAACTGGTGGAGTACCCTGGATGCTGATGCCTGTGAAATCCCCATCATATCCCCAGTTGGCCTTTGGAAGGTACCTGTAGCTAGTATTCTTAGGCCTACACATACCTTGGTATCTACTGGGATGGGTTCTCCTCTGTTAGTTCTGTGTGTGAGGTGTGGCCAGCACAGCTCAACAATTTGCTGTAGGAAGTCCCTGTCCACCCTATAGCGCTCCACTATCTCCAGCTCATGTAGTCTTTGGTTGGTTACCGTGGTTCTGTACACTCTTCTTCATCTTCTCACTGTGGGTTTGTCGGCAGCATTCACATCCTCACCACCCTCAGCCTCTTTCACAAGTTGTATGATAGCTATTGCAGCCCCTAACATTTTGCTGTTGTGAGTGTTAAAAATTCCCTGCTTGTCTACACTGGTGGTGTAGGGTGTAGGAAAAACCAGAGGGGTAGGTGTTTCCATAGTTTATAGTAATGTTCTGGGCTGGGCTGGTCTGCTGCCTATGTAATTGGCTGGTTCCGATACATTTCACCTGGCAGCTAACCTAGTACCCCTTGATTACCTTCCTACTGCTGTTTTTCCTTCCCATTGTCCTTCTGTTTCAGCCCAGGGGCATGCAGCGCAATCAGAGTACGCCAGTGTGCACACCGCTGCTATTTCCTGGTTTAACTTCCTTTATCTTCCTGTAAATCCCGGTGTGTGGAGATCACACCCGCTTATACTTTGTCAAAAGTGCTAGGCAGGTTTGGACACACTCCCTAGCTTAGCTATGAGTAAGCCCGAGCCACAGGGCTCCAATCCACTTACAGTATGCCTGACACACCCACCCATGATGTCATCTGCCTCCTAGTCTTACACTAGACTATTCATTCTCTTACACTGTTGGGACCTGTCTCACATGCTGGAGAAAACTGGATTCACTATCCTTCCCCTCATTTGCATAGGATTGTCTGCTAATGCATAGTTACATGTGTCACACTGAGCCTCCCCCCTTAGCAACCACTATTTACTGGCTGGGTTGTCTTTTGCCTGCCATTGCCCTGCATGGCAGAATACTGATTTCAGTTGGAATGCTGGTTTTAGGTTTATTTTCTTATTTTCCCACTGATCTTATGAACCTATGATCCCATTTGTGCGCCGCTGTCCTATGCTTAAACAGCCGTGATTGGCAGTAATAAAATAAAAGTTGCATTTTTTATGTTTTGCATTGTTTGCAATGCCAATGACCTTATACATGGCCACTGGCATGCTTCCTCAATGATATGCTGCCTTTATTTGGAGCTGTCATGTCCCCATTTTGGATTTTGCAGAACTGTACTCGGTTACTAACCGAGTACATTTCTGCATATTACAATAGTCCTGCATGTCCTGATTCCAGCTTCCTGGATAGCAGATTTACCTCATTTTCAAGGTTTTCACCTGCAAATGGAGTAATTTGCATACGGGGCTGGGAACGTGCAGCACTAGTGCAAGAGCGCTCGCGCACATCAATCAAGCACGTACGTGGATCGCTCGGCCTCCATATTGCCAAAATTACCTCTTACACTAATCATGCACCCCGTGCAAGCTTTTGAGAATTTAGGTGTATATCTTTCCTTCTTCTAAGATATGTTTTGTTAAATTTGTTTGGCTTGTTTCCTGTTTTGATTGTGCATTGCCTTGTGTCATGCACTCCACTTGATTCTAGATGTTGTAGAACTCTTTCCTTCACCAGTGACTCTATGATTTTCTTTCACTCATCAGATCAAGCTGTCAGGCTGACGGCTTTAAACTTATGTCTTGTGAATGGAAATCATGTCTACCTTCATCCAGTTTTCAAGACCCTTACACTGGCACATAATTTGGTTAAAAGTTATGCTAGTGATATTACTAGATTTTTTCTCAGTTATTTAAAGAACAGGAGCAAGGGTCCAGGTTTGTTACTTGCACAACACCTCACAAAACTGCAAGAAATCAGAGAACTCATACTTGTTAGGGTATATCAGTATTTCCATTGTGCCATCTGGGATGTATATCTCTGAAAAGTCCATTTACTATTTATGCATATCTTTATCATATTTTTAAAGGAACCATGGGGGCGTAGAAGCTCTGTAATGTCGTATGTGTCATTTAATATGTTCATAGCATATTTGAAGTGATCACTGCTGGGGACATTTATGTGCATATAGTGGTAATGACTTATGAAAGCGATTGTTAGACTCCAAGACCTTACTGTGCACAACCTACTTATGTACAATATATTTTTATGTGTACCTAGACAATCTGCAGGAACATGTAAGCACAAATATTAAGGAGGAAGAAGCTATGGATGTTAGTACTGCTTGTGAAATTGGGGATTTGCATATGAGGTGTCACTGCTAATAGACTGTGTTTATAGTAATATGATGAGTTTGTTTTTGCAAGTGAGAGTTCTACTGTAGTAAAGTTTTACAATTTGAAAATTCTGTATCAAAGCCTAATTCAATATGTTGGAGCCTGCAAACTGAATTACCATTTCTGCATGCAAAAATAAGTTATCTGACAAATGTCCTGACAACTGGTAGCACAAAGCACATATACAAATATTTGAAGCTGTTTGCATGCTAGCAACAGTTCCCATCATTAACAGTGACTACTGGTTTCCATTTTGCATCATCATGTTATGATTAGCAAGGTCAACATGGTCTATAGTTTACTTTGCACATGACATTTATAACTTTGGCAGTAAATCCCATCAGGTTCTATTGCTGTATGCATTTTTAACTCCTGGAGTTATTTCGAGTCACTTTTTCTACAAATGTGCTCTTACTGGACTTGGTTAATCACCATTTTTCTTACTGAATATAGGACAGTAATGTTTTTCAGCCATAATTTTCCTTACCACTTTGATCCAGTTTAGCTTCATTATTCCTCATTTTGTCTTTCTTTGCTCCCTATTTGCTTGCTAAATGAAAATAGCTTATTTGGTGAGGCCATGTAAACACTAAATTGTCACTAAATTGGCATAACTGAGCAGCTGTGCCCAGTCCATCCATGTTTTGAGCTGTTATAAAACACTGGGCTATTAACCTGTCTAAAAGGGCTACTGTTGATTGATTAAATGTGCAGTAATCATCCCTTCTGCAGAGGTGGACCTCCCTTTGTACACATTATTCCCCAACCATCATGGAGGATGATTTTTTTAATTAATCTAGGGCTGTGGTGGTGTCACAGTTAGCAGTCGCCTCACATCAAGAGGTTCTCCCGTTTGATTCTCGGCTGGAGCACCTTCTGTGTGGCGTCTGCATGTCCTCCCCACTGTCGAGTGACATTTAAAGACATGCAGGTAGGTGCGTGCATGAATGGGTGTGCCTTATTTGAAGGCTGGGCATCGGGCTGGCAACTCAGCACCGTAAAAATCCACTGCCAATCTTTAGCAGACCGGAGTTTTGCTGTGGCAACCCCTAACCGGGAAAAGCCGAAAGACATTACCTTTTTACCAACATGGAAGACATTAATAAACTGAAGGTGGCAGCCAAAAACACCTCTGATACCCATAAGATTGTGCTTGAGGAAACAAGAGCTATGAAGGAGAGTCAATATAAGTAAAAGGTCAAAGGATTTGTAGCTGGATGGCCAGATGATCAATGCCAATAGCTAGCCTCCTTTCTTCAATCCACCTTCCTCAGACATTTCAACAGCTGACATAGTTCACTGTGGAAGGAAGGAATAATACAGCTGTGAATTTCTACATGCCTTTCTCCAGATTGCTTTGCCCTGCCATCTTGGAATGTTTGCTCTCCAAGATGAACGTACATACTCTTATTAGTCCATGTTTTTGTTTTTTTCTTCCCATGCATTCTTTTGCATAATTACTTATTGTACATGGGGAAAGGGAAGCTGGGAGGTACTCAGATGTTTAAAATATACATGTTGTACATGGATCGTGGTGATTATGCTCTTATACCTGGAAAAAGACAAATCAGTTAAGTGCTTCTGTGGCACAACACTGGATCTTAATGAATGTTAAACACCCTCTGCTTGTTATGATCAAGTATCATACTAGATAGTTCAATATGCCAGTTCTGACCAGCAAATGTCAGTGGCAGAATTAAAATCAAATCTGTTTCTAGCTGTTTGTGCCATTCATATGTCCTTGACTTTGTGTAACACAAGACAATCCCTGGGATTCATGAAGCTTGCGCCAGGTGCAGTTGTAGTGTCGGCATTCTAACGCCAAATATGGCCACCGAGCGATTCAGATATGAGCTGTTTCCATGTGCACTACCTGCGTACGCTACGCCCACACAATTCCCAAGCCTTGTATGTTAATTACCCCATGTGCAGCAGTGTAGCATGCAAATGAAGCTATATAGCGGGTCAGGAAGTAGTGCAGGCGTAGTGTAAGCATGCAGAAAAGTAAACCACAGAAAACGATTTACATTTTTGCAAACATAAAATCAGAGCCATGACAGCCAACCAAACACATGCATTATATTGTTGATATATTCCAATGGCTAAATATATAGCCATTGGCATAAAAAAATGTACAAAATATAAAACTAACATTTAATATATATAGTCGCACTATCGCGACATGGAAGCACGGTGCTCAAAGGGAATCGCAAGGAATATATAAAAATATAGAATAAAACTGCAATGAAACACATATCACGATTTCTGCATAATAGTCAATGGCAGGCATGCTACACCATACTGTGGCGCAAGGGTTGCTAAGGGGCAGTGACAGTGTTATGTGCAGTACCTAGGAATTAGTAGGCAATACCATGCAAATGAGAGGAGTAATAGTGAATCACAGATTCCCCGCTGGTGTAAGGATGCACCTCACAGTGTAGCATTATAACACCGAGGTGTGCCCTTGAGATAAAGATGACATCAAGAGAGGGGTGTGTCGCCATTGCTGTAAGCACATTGGAGCATTGCTAAACCAGTTTGCTCCTAGCTAGGCAAAGCTGCAGGACAGGGGTGTGTCAAATTGGCCATAACTATGCTTAGCTGAGAGTACAGAAGGTAACCGAGTATGCATGTGAACGGAGTTGAAAACGCGCGTAAAACCGGTAAACAGATATGTGTGGCGTGCACTGCAGCTGAAACAGGAAGGATATAGGAAAGAAATAAGGAAATGCTGCAGCAGTGAAATTGGAGTACAAATGACTAATCAACACCTAGGAGCATACAGTGGGCCATTGACAACAGCTAACAAGGCTGCAAGCAGCTACCTGCAG
>NC_056732.1:1471519601-1471534601 GCF_019279795.1 Protopterus annectens | reverse complement strand
CTAACACCACGCCCCACACATTGTTTGGGATGCAGCTACAGGGTTAAGCTGGAAGGTAGCCCAGTTTACAGCCATGACTGGACTGGGCAGTCATGATGTGAAGGTTAACACATGCAGCTCATCAACACAACCAACACATACCCTTACCAGAACACAGTAAGGACACCCACACACACTACCAGAAATCACACACATTCACAGACGCTTCTAAGTATCTGGCCAAACAAGTGACCCACCCAAGCTGGAAGAGACAGACACAGAAATACACAAACTGTATGACATAGTTTGCATAATTGTGCCACACCTCAGAACACATGGCTGGAAACATGCCCAACAGTACTCATTTGTGAATGCAAACTCTAGCACTATGTTACACACCAACCTATACGAGGGCATACATACTGTCAGCTGCCTGTCTGCCATGATTAGCCACATACCCATACACTCAGACCACCTTTTGAACTATATACATGGCTCTGGCATATTCCATGTTGTTGTGCAGGACTTGTGATGCAGTAGCCTGGACTGCATGGAAACACATGTAGGAACTGTCAGGTCTTGTAGCCCATGCAGGTATGTCCCAAGGTCTGGGTAGCATTCTGCCATTGGCCAGAATGATACTGCAGTACAGGGACAAAAGGATTGTATTCTACAATTGTCTATTGTAGTGGTGCAAGTCAAAGGGTATCCAGTATCTGTCTGCCTGGGATAACATGGTTGACAGACCATGATGCATTGCAAGACAGGGCCTGCACCTGTCACCCCTGGGAATCTGGATACTGCCTTGGGCTCATGCTTCCCCTATAGTGCCTTCATCATGCACAGTTCAAGTGAAGGTCCACTGCATTTACAGGGACAGACAAGCAATAAACTGCGGGTCTTGCTACACAATGGTACATTTCAGAAACACTATACGGACACACATATGTCAACCCTTAACATGGAGAACATATCTGTGCAGTGGCTGAGACATGTTTCAATGCTCTGGAGAGCACACCTGCATGACCATGTTATAACACATACCTCACCTCTTGCCCATTATCCTTTATTGGAACACATGGGTCGCAGGTGTGTCCAGATTCCTGAAGGATATGTACACTCCCACGCTAGTTGCACTTGCATAACTTCAAATGCATTATGCTGAGCAACTACCTTTGAACCAAAGTGGAATTCAAATTGCACCTTGTGACAGATCACCCACCAGTACACCCCCATGCTAGTTGCACTTGCATAACTTCAGATGCATTATGCTGAGCAACTACCTTTGTGCCAAAGTGGAATTCAAATTGCACCTTGAGACAGATCACCCACCAGGTCATGAATTTCCCAACTGTCATAATGTGCTGTAATGGGCAAGATTAGGTCTGAGACAGAACCATAATAATGGCTACTCTCAACTATTCCATTATGAACTGGGAAGACTCCTCATGTACCAACACCTGCGCTCAGTGCATGTTGGATTCCATCGATCCCACTGACCTGGATCACAGCAGTCACATAAACAGGGCTAACAGTATGCTACACATAGTCTCCAATGCCAATGTTATGTTTCCTAAGAGCAGAGTGGTGACTGTCATGGCACCCATGCAGATTGACAAACCATGTGCAAATGCTGAATCCTACACAAATTAACCTTAATCAGTCACATATGTGCAGTGATTGTGCCATTGAAACAGAACCAGGATTCAACCCACCACAAACAAGAAGGCAAACTGGTGGTACCATGCTTTAAGCTGTACCACAGAAGGTAGTAACTTGTGCAAGAGTGAACACACATGAGTGTAGGTGATCCCTGGTCAGCCTCAGTAAGATGCAGATACACCATATAAAACCACACAAAGCTACTTTGAAACTAATCAGCCACATATTATGAGGCCAAGCACAGAGCATTCTATAGCTGTGTCATTAATCATAATGGCAACGATAAGACCTGCCGTGCTGCAAAACACTATGGCATGGGAAGTGCTGCACCTACAAAAATAGCACCCGTTCATCCAGATAGGGTCTTGGAGAATCTAAACCCACTCCCACCTCCCCCTGCCCACAGGTGCACTTAGTAATATATCCATGTACACTACAGGGGCCCTGTAATAATGACTATGCAGGTACAAGCCGCACTCTCTAAAGCCATACATACAGCTTTCATGGGACCTGTCAACATCTCAGGGTGTATCCTACACAAATGTAAGAACATTCAGCTATCCATATACACATCATATTCAATCATAGCTCCATGTCAGGCTGTGTGCACAACGAATGGTGCACAGCAACAGTTATCACACCCCACAAAGGGGGAGACACCATTGATAATGAGAAATAGTGAACAACTACCCTTCTGAGTCTGGTCTGTAAGGCCATGAACCATGATCAATGTATTTGATGTACTCGGTACAGATGTAGAAGACAGTAGGGTTGATTCACACTGCATTGCCAGGTCGTAGGACACCATCACCCATACTGTGTTCCAGCTACACTCAGTAAACTAGGTGTATATTCCTATGTCACAGGAGTGGTTGGCAACTGGACTGCTGGCAGAACCAACACTACAGAAGGTGTCTGACTAATACACGCACATCAAACCAGTGCCAACCACAGTAATACAGGATTCATTACTGGTACTCCCCCTCTTTGTTATCTATTCCACACAGACTAACACAGAAGGCATCAGCCTATTGATGTTTGCAAATGACTATGAACTAGGAGCAATAGTTGACTCAATGTGTGCTGCATTCAACATACAAAAAGGCCTTAGTGTGTCAGATGTGTGGTGTGTGACGTATGGCCACAATCTGACAGCTAAGTATTGCATTGTCATTCCCTATGTTACAAACCCTGTACCCATGAACTACCACCTAGGCAGCAGTCAACATAATGGCAACTGTGTGTATGGGATGCAGCTGGACAGTATTATTTCCTTTGATAGTTATTTCACCACACCAGACAGGTAGTTGTATCTGGCACCCCTAATCATGACAGGGTGCCACCCAGGAATATAGAGATAATTGTTCAGCCATACTCAACACCCATGTGACCCATAATAGATCACATATTTCTTTTAAGGGTTATTGCTCATGTGTATATGGCCTACACTGGCCTTTCCAGTCACTAGCTGCACTATAAAGCATGCAGCCTACCCTGAATAAAGCCATGTCCAACCCAAAGGTGCTGGACATGCTACACTTAATACATCCTGATTCCAAATAAACACATACTTCATGGACATCCACCTTTCTAGTACAAGGATCACAACATGCCTGACAGATCTCTGTCCCATACACTTAACATACTCTTGCCATACTATGCATCCCTGTCCAACGAAGCTGCACATCGCCCCTCTCTGTGACATGGTGTGATGACCGCATTCCAAATATATCAGTATCCCTTTGGATCAGTTCTGTGGCACTGCTTGAACTGGCCACTAAAACTTACCTGCCTGTTGCCTACAGCTCAGTAACCTGTCTGCCTAGGCTCATAAATGGCCCAGGGCATATAGCCTACTAGATCACTATGACCATACATGCTATAGTTGATATCCAACCCTGCAAATACCATCAGGCTAGCTATTGTCCCAAGTGTTACACATGTGCAACACAGGCAATACATGGCAGGATGCTACACAGCTGTGCAGTGCCATGTAGATGTATATGGCAAAACACATACATGCTTGCAAGTCTACAGGGTCACAGGTCATATCCCTAATGGCTATGTATGACTATATATGTGACATATACACAGCATTAAGGTCAATTGCTTTAATGTGAACACATCCAGGCATGTGCTGATAGGTAAAGACACTAGTACAGGCAAACAGACATACCTATGTCAAGACAACATTCACATGGTGTATGAGCAATGTCATCACATGACACACACATATATGGCAATAACATCACATCACCAGTAAGTGTGAAATGTGTGTGACTTTTACATGTCAGTGGTGTTAGTGTCATGTAGATCTGCAGAGATGTATTTGTAATCTTAATAAATGTGATATACATGTATGTTCAGCTGTACTTCTGTACTTCTCTGTGAGTTACTGTGACCTGTCTCCATCATTATGTCTTCCAGGTATGCCACGTAGCAGACTGCTGGTGTACAGCCGCTTGAAGGATGAGGTCCTCATCCCATACCTCCTCAACAACCATACAACACTCTTCAGCCGTATGCCACAGGATGCACAACAGTGGGTTGCCCTGTGGGAGGAACTCTGCAGGAGGGTAAATGATGTTGGCAGTCACAATCACACCTATCAGCAGGTGCACCGACAATGCACTGACCTCATAAGATGGGCGAAAGCGTGCTAATGCAATCACCAGGGAACACGGTGCAACAGGTGGGGGGCCACTCACTCAGCCCCCACTCACACATACTGAGGAGCTACTGGCCAACCTGGGGACACCTGCAGACCTCCATCCACAAGCTTCAGCTGGTATTGTGGAGGTGGGTGTCTCTCAACCACTGATCCTGGAGTTGCATGGTAAGTCACTACTGCACATATAACGCAACTATATTTCACATAGTTATATGCGTTACTGTACAACATGCAATGTAAGATCATATGCAAGGCATGTATGCACACATGCCACATACTATAGTCTGCTACTCTATGTATGCACAGATGTGCATACTCCATAGTATAGTGTATTGTACTGGCTTACGTGCTAACATAGCCATTACACCCTGTAGCTATCACACAGGTGTGGATAATGATCTTACTGCTGTGACACTCCTGTTTAGGTACCTCTGGTGTTTTGCAGTGACAGCAGCTTGTGTCAGGTGAGATTGTTATTATTTACCAGGCTTGATAATGCACGGAAAATATTAATTGCATGCTATCTGCCATAACACACATGCACATTATGTATGGTGGTCCTGTTAATGGACACTGGTCAGACCTGCAATGCATCACAGTGTTTACCCATGTGAAACAATTGAAGACTATATGAAACATCTACACTAAACCTTCCAAACTGTCATTGCCAAATGTGTGGACAACAGTGAATACAATGGTGAAGGTGTGTTTCACTGTAGGGACAGGTACTACATATCAGCATTACACATGTTGGGAATATGAACAGTACTGTACAGAGAGCATATGTGTGCACACACTCTAAATGTGTTGGAGCTGGAGTATGACCGGCCAACAGGATACACCCTTGTGGATTATACCCTTGCTATGAATGTCACACAATGTCATGTGCTATCTAACATGTCCATGACATGTAGTGGGCTGACTGAAACACTGTTCAACTATCCTGCAAAACATGTCTCGCATCCCATATATACCACCCTTTGTCTGTATAACCCTGTCCTCAGTGGAGCATATGACATCTATGGGTGCATGTCATATGGGATAACACTGACATTTGAAATAAGATGGCCATCACAACCATTGGACAGAGCATGTGTACATATGGCCACGAAGGATGGCCAGAGACATGAAGCAACAGACACAGTAGAAGTGATGTACATGTGTGTACACCCTATTGTACATTGGCTCAACACAATACAACTATGGCCTTTGTGTAATGGTGATATTGCAGATGTGAAACACTAAACATCATACAGGCCTGTGCACAGCATGTGTAGGCATAACATGAAACCACCACATAAGAGGTCTTGAACATCTTGAGTGTGTCACGACATGAAAGCATTCACCTATACAGTATCCAAATACATACATGTGTTGCACAACATACACATACAACCACATCAGGTCACAGATACAGTACATTCACCTTGCTGGTGTCAGACATCACTATCATACCTGCTCCTCATGTGTGTGAGGTACACAGATGGCATGTGGGACATAGAGTACTGCTAAGTTAGCCATGTGTGGGCATAGTTGCCAGGCATCAGTATGGTTGCAGATGTGCAGGGGTGTCATCTGTATACCATTCTGTGACCTGTGTCACACATTCCACATTAGGGTTTAGTGTGTATACACCTCAGTGACGTGGGTCACATACCACGTTAGATATGTATTGCATGTGAACATAGTCATGGCTATGAACTGTGTCAGTAGCTCACACTGTATAGCAATTGTGAAGCCACATGATGCCATGCAATGGCTATGCACATCAGCTCAATGTGCAGTATGTCCCTGAATATTTGTAGTGTGGACAGACAACATTGCATCAGCTGAAGGTCCATGTTAGTATAACACATCCCTGCATTGGGACACCATTACCATACTGTAGATTGGAAAGGACACCATTGTGTTACACATGTATGCATGTCATTCAACACGTCAGCAAAAGACATGTCATACTACATGTGATTGGCAAGGTCATACACCACACAGCAGGCCGGTGTACTGTAAACCTGTGCTGGTCTGAGACACCATTGTAACGTAGGGACAGCCATGTCAAACATGTGTGTACAGCCACATGCACAATGTCTAGACTCAGCTCAGGGGTAGGTGGAATAATGTTGAACAGATATTCACTGCTTTGGGGGAGATATGCAAGCTAGGGCTCAGGCAAACATAGTATGCAGTTGACATACCCTACTGCTCATGTCCTCACACATATGGGTGTTGGTCAACACAAAGCATCAGTGGCAGATGTACATAGGTCAGCAATGGTCTGTTAACATGTGGTGTATGTTGTACACACCATGGCAGTGCTGTGCAATTGTGCAAAGTGCATGCATTGTGTTGCAGGTATAGGGCATAGGCTACTAACACAAATGGTGCCATACAGGTATGTATGCTAACCACCACTATAATTGTTTAAGGTGCATGCTGTCTGCTGTAACACATGCATGTTGTTGTGTGCAACTCAGGGATGTATGATAACTAACACTATAACTGTATAAGCTGAAACTATAATTGTCTAAGCTGAATGCCATCTGCCATATCACCTGCATATAGTCTATGTGTCCATGTGTGTCTGTGTGTGTCTATGTGTCTGTGTGTCTGTGTGTGTCTGTGTGTGTCTGTGTGTTCCTGTGTGTCTGTGTGTGTCTCTGGTATAACTTGTAAGTACAGCTCTTGTCTTCCCCTCACAGGTGTTGATGTAGGTGCGTTGCCCTCCTGTGGTCCACCTGATGTTAGTGTCCTCACAGACTCTAGCAGTGATGATGATAGTATGATTGAGGCACAGGCAAGGTTGTCAGGGGCTGAATCTGTGCCATTGATTGCCATTCCACCTGTCTCTCCCTCATCCACACACACAGTTCCTCTACCTACACGTACCCCATCACCACTGGCAAAAGAGGAAGGACAGTTGGCAGGTGGTAGCATGGAACAGGGAAGTGTGGAGACTATGGAAGGTGTGCCTGCACACCATGATCCCAGTCAACTGACTGGTAATGTCCCACACAGGCATGTGCCCAGTGTTGCTCGTAGGAGGACCACTGGCCAACATGCCCCTGTGAGACAAAGCACATCAGCTGGAGTCACCAGATGCATGTTTCAGGCAGTAATGGAGGCACAGGCACATGCTGAACGGCACAACAGAGAAGGCCTGAGGCTTCAGAGGGCTGCTGTCCGTTCATTAACTGACAACATCCAGGCAAATGCTCACCATCATCTTGCAGATGTTTTGGATAGACGATTGGGTGACATGGTGGGAGTCCTTGACTGTGGCATGTCAATCATCGAGCGTGGAATGTCTGTGCTGGAACATCTGGTGGGAGTGAGGCATCGGGCACGTGGACGTAGGTCAGCTACATCACCTGTTGAAGGTCTATGTGAACATGCAACTGCACATGCCCATTCCCATAGTGGTGGTAGCAGCAGCAGTGCAGCTGGTGCTGTGCAGTCCTCACCAGGACACAGCAGGCCACTTGCACGTGGTCCTGGACAGTCCCAACAGGGACACGATTCCAGTGGACATCTGTCATCAGACAGTACCCAATCTGGACATCTGCCTGGTAGTACCCATGCAACCCCTGGCAAGTGCAGGTCACATGGCCATGGCTGGACACCGTGAACTGTAAAACCTGCCTTGTACAGTCTGCAGCTGTCAATACTATCCCTGTGTAGGCCAGCCACATGCCAGACCTGTGTGCATGCATACACGCACACCGGAAAAAATGTAGGGCACCTCAACACACACACGCATAACATCCATATACGCCTAATGATATCACAGGCCCTAACACACACACACATGATGTCATCCAATGGCACAGCCTAGGCTTCTGGCAAACATTATCACACTATTGGGCTGGGGAGAATGTTATAAACTATGTAAACCACTTATATGAGCAAGTACCTACTCAAAATCAATTGTGATGTTGTAGAAGTATTTTTATCGTACTGCATGTATGACCTTGGAATAAGCACCCTTTGTTTTATTATATGTGCACATTCTGTTATGTGTTCTATTATGACTGAAAATAGACTAATTTTAAAAAAACAGAGGTATTTTACAATCTCTGTAACTATGTGCCTTATTTTATGCTCAGTTTGAAAATACACAAAATGAGAAATAAAATTATTTATTGCAAATCACAAAACAATAGCTGTTATCTTTGAAAATAAATAATAAGCAATGTCTCTGCTCTCTTGGTATTACTATCTCAACAGTAAATCATAGCAGGGAACTTTTATTTATCGACTTAGTTAAACTGTCTTAACAAAAATTCAAAGTTTTTTTTTTTTTTGAAATTTACTTGAGCTCATCTACTTATTTCCTTCAAAAATACCTTATGGCAGTAGTTTTCAATCTTTTGAGGTGGCAGAATTCTATAGAAGAAATCAACACTACACAAGGAACCCAGCATATTCTATAATGACTATGTGATTTTTATAATGATCTTAAAATAATTCTATATTTATAAGTTATATAATAAAAATAGAAAGACCTGCAAATAGCATGTTTGTTGACTTATGTTACTAACATTTTGTGATAACACTGTTATTCCTGTACATCAGGGACTCTTCCTGTTCAGCACAGCAGATCACCATGCATATTTATGAAAGCACACTGCCATCCTCTAAAGCAACACAGTTCTGTGTACGACCACAGGTGGCATGTCTGAGAGCAGAGCTCTCACAATTCACACACCCCTTGCACTCCAGAATTGCCTTTTGGCAATTAAAAATGAGCGAGAATTCACGTAACACTCCCAGCCCATCAGGATAACAAATCTGTGGTCAAAGGCATAAGGGACAATTGTCCCTACCAATTTCCAAGCCAAATGTTGTTAGGATAACACAGGTAGCATAAGCACATAGCGCATACCTCCCAACTCATCAGAGTAAGGAATGTGGACAAAACCAAAAGGGACAATTGTTCCACAAAGCAGAAAGTTGATAAAATAACACAACAAAACTTTTTTTTTTTATAAATGCCATAAAGTTTAAGCATAGCTGAGCGGGTGTGCCCGTTGCTTACTACGCTTAGTCCAGCTTAAACAGCACAAGAAGTTAAATAGCAAGAGACATCCAGCATAAGCAGTACTGCAATAGTGTAGTGGTTCAAAGATATGCTTTATAAACAGCCATTCCTGATTCAATCCCCACTGTAACCAAGTTGCATTTCACGTATGAAAGCAATACATAAACATTTTTTTTTATTATTAGCTACTAAATCATATATATTTGTTAAGTGGAGTAATGCATTAGGTCCAGATGTGAGGTGTCAATTTAATAAAGTTGTAAAACCCCCATATAAACACAAGTTCCCCATACAGTAGGGTCACACATGAATAAATGTAGTGAAAGCACATTGGGATAAGTCAGGAACAGTAAACACATTTCTAATATGTAATGAATGATGAATCAATGCCATACAGCAGATAGTCTATAAAATGAAAAATAAGCAAACCTAATCATTGCACAGCTCTGCTTACCAGGTGTAAGCATTGTGTAAATATGACTGCTAAGCAATGAGTAGCCCAGCTAAGTGGATTTGCCCTTTGGTAAGCAGTGCTGAACCTGTCCATTTAAGCAATGCCAACCTTAGCTAAGCAGGTTTGCCAGTAGCTTAGCTTAGCTCAGCATATTCAAAACTGTCCAGTCATGGCAAAGGGTAGGAAACTGGCAGTATTTAAACGTCCACAGGCAGGAATACAGCTCATAACTGGTTGCAGCTTCCCACTGTAGGTAGTATGGCAGAAGTCGGTGAGGACATGTGCTTCCGTGCGCAGCGCTGGGGCATACAGGAGTCCAAGGTCATGGTAGGACTCCTGGTACCAAACCTGGATGAGAGACTGCTGCAGGACAAGTACCAAGGCTCCCAATATAAAGTGGAAGCCTGGGACCATCTCACCCGTGATCTCACCAGTCCCACTGGTATCCCTTGGACTGGTGATCAGGTCCGGCATCACTATGCTGACTTGAAGCAGAGAAAGAGGGAGCTCTTGGATGAGAGGGCCTAAGAAGCAAGGCAGAGGGGTGATGTCCCAGCAGTGTGCAAGTACTCATACTAATAACTGTTTACTAATGTCCAGCCTGTGGATATGATGGATATGTATGCCTAAATATTTTTCTATTTCCCTTACAGCTGCAGCTGAGCAGGCTGTGAATCAGGAAGCCCATGCTAGTAGGCTGCAAAGGCTGTGTCGCGAGGCTGGTGAGTAACAATCCTGCCTGCAGTAGTCATACCAAATAAATATATATAAAGTAGTAGAAATTCACCTGGCAGTATAAAAACTGTTGTATGGGTTGTACTGAATAAACCAGACAATATGACAGTAATAGTCCCATATATGTTATATTTAAATAAAACTGCAACTGCCTAGCAATAAAGCTCTAAAGTCTGGACTGGTTGTGTTTACTCTGGTATTGTATGGCATTTATTGTTGCATTCTCTGAATAGTAATGTGAGAGAAAAGTCGCTAAGGACTCAAAAGACAATCATAAGGCCTTCTTTAGCTATGTTAGAAACCTAGGAGGAAACTCCCAGATATGCTCAGAATTAGTTCAAAATGATGTAAAAATTACTGAACCTACAGATATTGCCAACATACTGGCTGACAGATTCAGTGCAAACTTCTCCCCCCCTCCCCCACAAAAGGTGAGATATCTATACCAGAGGATTGTAGCCCCCCAAACATCTCTAACGCTCAGGTGAGAACTGCTCTCTCCAAGGCAGAAAACACAGCATCCATGGGACCAAATGGTGTCCCCAGTTGTGTGCTCCACGAACTCAATGAGGAATTAAACCCACAGTTAGGGCAGCTGTTTAATCTTAGCCTCACCTGAGGATACATGCCCAAGGAGTGGCGTACGGCAACTGTGGTCCCACTTCACAAAGGCGGTGCCTCCACCGACCCTGGAAATTACCATCCCATCAGCTTGACAAGCCTGATCTGCAAAGCTATGGAGAGGATCATAATGGAACTCATAAATAAAGACATAGGGGACTTGCAGACTTTGGATCCAACCCAGTTTGGCTTTGTCAAAGGCAGATCATGCCTTTTAAACTTGGTTGACTTTTTTGAAACAGTCACCAAGGCCATTGATGAAGGAAAGGCAGTCCACACAGCCTACCTTGACCTGGCAAAGGCTTTCGACACAATACCCCACTCAGGTATCATTGAAAAACTCATCAGCTTAAATGTAAACCCATACGTCACAAGATGGGTTGCAAACTGGTTAAGTGACAGAACCCACAGGGTCAGAGTTGCTGGCGCCATGTCAGACTCAAGGCCTGTCACAAGTGGTGTCCCACAGGGCTCAGTCCTGGGCCCACTCCTGTTCGGCATCTACTTTTCAGAAGTACAAGCAAACACAGGAGGATTATGGCTGACAGAATTTGCAGATGACTGCAAACTGGGCGCCATAGTTGAGAACACATCTGACACAGATATCCTTCAGAAGGGTCTTATAGAAATGGATAACTGGTGCCAGAGCCATGGCCTAAAGTTAAACGCCAAAAAATGCATAGTCATACCCTTCGGGAAAAACAAGGTTTCCCCTAGCTACCATATAGGTGGCAACCCACTAAGCACAGAAGAGGTTATCAGGGATCTGGGGACCCAGGTTGACAGTAACCTTTCGTTTGACACTCACGTTGCCAAAGTAGTTAGGAAGACCTTCTACATTGCCCACCTGATCATGAAGGGATTCACATCTAGATCAAGGGAGGTCATCGTCCCCCTGTACTCATCACTCATCAGACCAATGATTGAGTACAATGCCCCATTCGGAATGTACCTGACACGACACCTGCAGCAACTGGAAAGGCCCCAAAAGTTCCTCACCAAAAGGATAAAGGGTCTCAAAAATATGTCCTATGCTGCCCGACTGAAGATACTCCAGCTCTATTCAGTCGCTTACCGTCTGCTCAGAGGTGACCTGTGCCTGACATACAAGGCCATGTCCAACCCAGAATTGATGAACATGCTTCACCTCAAAAAATCTAGATCCCTCAGAACTACAAGGGCGGGAGACTTAAACCTTGACACGGTTATTAATAGGATATGCTGGAGGGACAGATTCCTCACCCAGAGACTCCCTATGCTGTGGAACAAAATCCCGGTACATGTGAGGCAGAGCACCTTGCTGGCTCTGTTCAAGAGAAATCTTGACCAATGGATGGGAGATCGCAGATATACCCTAGGGATTATCTCAGTGTCACTGCTTGACAGAGGCACAGCAAAATAATGGGCATAGTAAAGGGGTGGCGAAAGCCACAAAACTCTGGGCTCGGCTTATAAATGCCCTTGGGCAGATAGCCTAGTATGAACCTATGAACCTATGAACCACTGTTACCCACACTGTGCTACATAAAAAATGTCTAGGAATGTCTGTATAAGACTGTTGTAAGTACAAGATCAGATTGTACAACCAAGAGAGACTTAGAAAACACTGAAGAGATAAACAGCAATATCCAAATAGCATACTCTGCTGCGACTTGTATTTTTAGCAGACGCAGCCATGGTTCAAATCCTGGGAGTGGTAGTAAGCTGTATGCATAATCATACCTCTCAACTGTACAGACTTTTCAGAATGTCCAGATAATTGGCCCATATTTTCTGCCTGTTCCCGTGTCCCCCTGGCAAATCAGTGTGATGATTTCAGAATTGTAGTTATGAAATAATAACATACATTTGATGTTCAGACCTCAAAACCTTCAGAAAATGTATATTAAAACAAATCCTGTCACTCTAGCAACTCTCCAAGTTTATGACAGCAATATTCAAAACATGTCCCTATTTGTACCCCCATGTTGTCAAGCTTTGTCCATAGAATGTGCATTAAGAGATTGAGAGGTATGTGCATAATATTAACTGGAATCTTGGAATATGTGTAGAAACAATCAGGTAGTGTTAACAAACATTTCCTCCACAGGTCTGTTAGATAAGAAAACTGTGCCTGCCAACAAAAATTTAAATCCAGGACTGGACTGGTAGTGTTTACTCTGGTATAGTATGACCTGACATGTAGCATTCAGTAACATCTGATATCAGAATAGTACTGTTGTGTCAACCGCTGTTTCTCACACTGGGCTACATAAAAATATGTGTAGGAAAGTCTGTATAAGACTGTTGTAATTACAAGGTCAGATTGTGCAACTAAGATAGACTAAGACAGTAAACACTGAAGGCATAGACAGCAATATCCAAATCACACACTCTGCTGTGACTTAAATTGTTGTATTGTTAGCAGACACAGCCATGGTTTGAATCCTGGGAGTGATAGTAAGCTATATGCATAATCATACCTCTCAACTGTACATATTTTTCAGAATGTCCAAATAATTGGCTTATATTTTCTGCCTGTTCTTCTGTCCCCCTGACAAATCAGTGGGATGATCTCAGAAATGTAGTCACAAAATAATGACATACATTTGATTTTCATACATCAAAACCTTCAGAAAATGTATATTAAAACAAATCCTGTCACTCTAGCAACTGTCCAAGTTTATGACAGAAATATTCAAAACATGTCCCTATTTGTACCCCCATGTTGTCAAGCTTTGTCAAGAGTGTGTGCATTAAGAGATTGAGAGGAATATGCAAAATATTAACTTTGAATCTGGAAATATGTGTAGAAACAGTCAGGTAGTGTTAACAAACATTCCCTCCACAGGTCTACCAGGTAAGAAATGTAGAATATAGCTATAAGGCAGTTGACGTACACACTGTGTACAAGCATACCACTGCCCAAACCAAAGCCATAGGGTATTGTAACAATACCTGTACCTTAATGATTAGAGCAATGATCATTAAAGTTGTGAGTACTACAAGGATATATAAGTTGTTAATTGACATCTCCCCCCCCCCACCATATTTGCAACAATAATCTAAATACACAAATCAATGGGTATGTTTACACCAAACCTACTGTTGGGACATATGTCCTATTGTTCAATAAATATTGAAATGTGTTTCTATTAATGTTCCATGTTGAAATACTATCATTGGTGGCCTGTTGCTATCAATGTAACCTGCATGCCATTGTAATGGCCACTGTGGTTCCATATATGCATGTTTCCTGATTGCTAAGCAACTGTTCCAAATCTGGTGTTTTGGGTTAATGGGAATATCTATGAATGCTGTTATAACTAATCCTGCATTGTGTTGACTATTACTAGCCCACATATGTTTTAAAACTGCAATACCATAGCACATATGGGAATGCCCATCTCAGCGGACCCACCTCTCCTACCTCATCTAGCCGTGGCACCAGGCCCCAGCATGCCTGGGACCCCCCCAGGGACCTCTTCATCCAATGGTCCTGCACCACCTTTGGGTGGAACTGCCTCAGGGGATGGGGCTCATCCCCCTGGGAGCAGGCGCGAACAGGATCCTGTCACCCGAAGTCAGGTCCAGGGATTGGTGCATAATTAGCTCCGAAGGGAATTTGGAGATCTGCTATGCCAGTTTGAGGGCTATGTGGTGGATTTAGATGGTCAGCCTGCCGATCCTGCTCAGCCCCCAGCACAGCCACCTTTGGGGCCATGAAGGTGCAGTGGTGACTGCCCGTGGGTGGGGACCTCAGTCCTACTGTTTCTATTTAGGGGCTCATGGGCTTCCAATTTCCAAACACACCTCTCCATCCTGTTTACCCTCCACATGTGTTATATACCATCCCTGTAT
>NC_056732.1:1471472101-1471512101 GCF_019279795.1 Protopterus annectens | reverse complement strand
ATCCCATATCCAAAAGGTAGCACTCAGGAGTGGGAGACATAGCCTTACCTCACCATTGCATATATCATGGCAAACAGTGCAGACAATCATGTGTGTGACTATGAAGTATGGGGCAACATTAATGTAGAAAATAAACAGATGCCCATTTAAGACAGATGGCAACACATGTTGCAAACTGGTCACGGAGGCTGCCTGAAACATGCAGCAACACTGAGGGACTTGCAGGAATGTCTAGCAAGTACTGCCTGTGCAGTACCTGTGTCAACAATCGTCTGGACTCTGCATAAGTGTGGCCTATGGGTTAGGGTAATCAGATGGAGGAGTTGTTCCACAGGAAACATCATCCAGGGCTCTCTACAGGTAGCATATGCATAACATCAAGTCTCCCAAAGGCATGTGTTGCAATGTGTAATGGTGTACCGAGACAAAGGCTGAAACCTACAGACAGTATTAATAAAGATACATATGCACAAGCAACACCTCACTCCAACTCAGGCCCACCATCCCCATCTGTACCTTGCTGGTGCCAGTGTACACCTTTAGATTTGCTATTCATTAGCAGGAACTAGGCTGGTAGACATGGTGTCCTGAATTTGGAACACTGCAAAATGACACTCATGTGTGGCCCATAGTTATCAAGCATCTGCAATAAGACTGAGGATGGGGAGGAGTGTCATCCTGAAACACAACAGTGAACTGAAGCATACATCCAAAGCTCGCTAAGAATTGATGTATCTAAACACAGTCAAGGTCATGAATTGTGCCAGACATAACCCTGACTCCACAGGAATAGTGAAGGCACTGTGTGACCCCCAAGGGCTGTGCACATGAGCTGACCTTGCAATCCGGCAGAGTTGGGTGGCATTTGTAGGGCAGAGTGACCAAATAATGGCAAGTGAAGATGGGCCATGCCAGTATACCCCTTCCAGCTGCTGCAGTTCACTTAACAGGTGCTGCAACAAACCATCATGTTAAGGGTGTGCACACTTATGCAACCCACATATTGTATGCATATCAATCAGCATCTGGACAACTAACACATTTGTTTGATACTGCATTTGATTGCACAGGTCATATGTCACATATCAGGTGTGTGCAATGTTAACATATGCAGTATTGTGGCCCCCTTGCATAGGTTCATAGAGGGCCTATGTAAGCCTAGCCAACAAGGTTCCCTGGCATACACCACCCAAGAAAGTTATTTTCCTGTGCCACTGATGAGCAGAGACACAGAAGTGATCCCCAGGGTGAATTTCCTATTTCCCATCCACTCATCCAGATTTTTCTTGAAAAATGCTAATTAAGAACTTTGCTTGACATAGATGGGTAGCCTGTTCCAGAATATGGGAAGTCTCTGGGACAGGAATCTATCCCTCCAACATGTCCTGTTTATTGTGGTGACAAGGTTTAAGTCCCTAGACTGTGTAGCTAGGAGGGAGTGGGATTTCTTTAGGTGTAGCATGTCCAACAGCTCTGGGTTTGACATAGCTTTATATGTTAAGCAGTGATCACCTCGGAGTAGGTGATATGCTACAGAGTAAAGCTGGAGTTTTTTGAGACGGTCAGTGTAGGGCACCTGTTTGAGGCCAGTAATCCTCTTTGTGAGGTACTTCTGTGGCCTTTCCAGCTGCTGCAGATGTCTTGTGAGGTACATTCAATAAGGGGCATTGTACTCTATAATGTGTCTAATGAGCATAGAGTAGAGGGGAACAATGACCTCTTTTTTCCTGGATGAAAACCCTTTTATGATGAGGTGTGCCATGTAGAAGGACTTCCTGACTACTATGGCGATGTGACTATCAAAGGAGAGACTACTGTCCACCTGGGTCCCAAGGCCTCTTATCACACATTTGGTGTTAAGCAGACTGCTGTCTATATAGTAGTTCATGGGTACAGTGTTTTTACCAAAGGGGATGACAATGCACTTTTTGGCATTGAGCTTGAGGCCATGGCTCTGACACCAGGCATCTGTCTCAGTGAGGCCCTTCTGTAGGATTTCCACATCATTTGGGGAATCGACTATGGTTCCTAATTTGCAGTCATCTGCAAACTTCATTAGCCAGAGGCCTTCTGTGTTAGCCTGTACTATAGAGAAGTAGATACCAAACAGGAGAGGTCCCAGGACTGAACCCTGTGGTACTCCACTTGTCACTGATTTGAGGTCACATTTGGAGTGTGCAACATCTACAGTGTGGGTTCTGTCAGTGAGCCAGTTGACAACCCATCTTGTGATGTAGGGATTTATACCTAGTTTAGTGAGTTTAGCTATAATTCCAGAATAAGGGATGGTGTTGAAAGCCTTGGTGAGGTCAAGATAGGCTGTGTGAACCACCTTACCCTCATCAACGGCTTTGGTGATTGCCTCAAATAATTCGATCAAGTTCAGGAGGCATGATCTGCCTTTCACAAACCCGAACTGGGTGGGATCCAGAGGTTGGAGGTTACCAATGTCTTTGTTTTTGATTTCCATGATGATACGTTCCATGGCCTTGCAGACCAGGCTCTTCAGGCTAATAGGGCGATAGTTCCCGGGATCGGTGGTGGCTCCTCCTTTGTGGAGTTGGATAACTGTTGCTGTACACCATTCTGTGGGCACAAAGCCTGATGTGAGGCTATAATTGAACATGGTGGTTAGGTGGGGAGCCAGTTCATTCAAAAGTTCATGTAAAATGCAACCTGGGATTTTGTCCGGTCTCATGGATGCTGTGTTTTTGGCTTTAGAGAGTGCAGCTTTTACCTGCATAGTTGTGATTACAGGGACTCTGCATTCTTCCTGTATAGATATGGGCCCTTTAGGGGGTGAGGGGGTGTAAAGTTAGTACTCAACCAGGATGTTGACAATATCAGTTTGTTCTGTAATTTTCATGCCATTGTGCTGTAACTCAGAGCAGATCTGGGTGTTGCCATTGAGATTCTTGACATAGCTATAGAATGCTTTGTGGTTGTCCTTAGAATCAGTGGCGTTTTTATTTTCATAGCTAGCTTTGGAGGATCATATAAGGGATCTCAATTTCTTACTGAGGCTGACCAGGGAGCTCCTCCACCCATGGGACTTTACTCTCTTTTACAACAATTTCTTCCTTCTGTTGTACAGTTTGTTTATGACAGGGGACCACCAGATTGCCTTCTTTTTTTTGGAGGATAGCATCTTGGTTCTGTTTGGGATAGTATGATCCATGCACTCGTGTAAGTGCTTATAGAGTGCATTTGTGTAGGATTCAGCAGTCGACACTGCATTGTCCATCTGTATGGGTGTCATGAAGTTCACCAATTCTGTCTTAAGAAGCATGAAGTTGGCTTTGGAGAAATATTTTACTGTGGTTTCCTTAATGGGGGGTGGGGGGTGGATGTGGGTATCAAGGGTGATTAGCTTATGGTCGGATCGGACCAACGAGGAGTTGACTTCAGTTGTGGAACACCAGTCACTCATGTTGGTAATGACTAGGTCTAGGATATTGTTGCCCCTGGTGGGGGTATGGATAAGTTGATCCAGGGCATTGGAGTTTATGAATTCCAGAAAGCACTGTGTGAAGGAGTTGGTACATGAGTAATTTTCCCAGTTAATGGTGGGGTAGTTGAAATCGCCCATTATTAGGGTGTTTTGTTGAATCCTAATATTTTCCAGTACAATCAAGAAAAGAGGAGTGGGAATCTTGGGGCTTGGTGGGGGATCTGTAGCAAGCAACAATTTGGATTGCAGTTTTGGCCAGAGTTAGTTGCACTTGGATAACCTAGGATGCATTATGCTGAGCAACTAGCCTGGAGGTGTGGATATCCTTAATGAATATGGACACACCTCTGCCTTTGGTGTTCCAGTCCAAGTTACATGGCCGAAAAGTGTGGTATGAGTTATAGCCTGGTAGTGCAAGGGTGCTCTCTGGAGCCTTGAACCAGGTCTCAGTCACTGCACAGATATCGATGTTCTCCATTTTAAGAAGTGCCTCGATTAAGTGCATTTTGAGATTTAGACTTTTAGCATTGAGTAGCATTACCCTCAGTTTTTGCTTGCCTGTTCCTGTTATCACAGAAGAGCCTGGCATGTCAATAAGGGTGAGTGCACTCCTCATAGCCACAGTAAGTTTTGAAGGTTGTCAGTGTAATTGGATTTTATTGCTCATACATGCACTGATGATGAGATCTGCAAATCAGAGGTCAGGCATTCACTATTGACATCTGTCCTCATATCATCTCAGGTATGTGTCAGACAAACACATAGGGGCTGTGAGTAACAAAGCAAACATAGCTGCCACACATATACACATTCAGCAATGGTGTGTACACTCGTGAGGTATGGTGGACAGTACATGCAAGGGTGCTGAACAGGTGCACAGCAGTACTAACTACATGGGTGCAGTGTGTTCCAAGGGAAGGGTCATCACCTACTAACACAACTCATTCATCACAGAGATGTATAATGTTGGTAACAAGGATTGAGTATACCTGCAGTGCATGTTGTTGAGTGCCATATATCATGCATGTTGACAAATGGGTAATGAGAGGCCTGCGTAATATCTTTGTGCCACCTCACCATTAAGACTGTGTGTGTGTGTGTGTGTGTGTGTGTGTGTGTGTGTGTGTGTGTGTGTGTGTGTGTGTGTGTGTGTGTGTGTGTGTGTGTGTAGAGGTAAGCAATGGCGTACAGGTCAATGACGTACAGGTCTTAAATTACATTTTTTGTTTTCCCCTTACAGGTGACGAGGTGGGTCAGGGTCTCTCCTGCAGGCAAACTGATGTTAGTGTCCATACAGACTCTGACAATGATGATAGGTATGGTGAGGCACAGGCAGAGTTGTCAGGGGCTGAAGCTGTGCCATTGATTGACATCCCACTTTTATCTACCCCATCCCCGCACACAGTCACAATGCCTAGACATACCCCATCACCAGTGGCTATAGATGAGGGACAGTTGCCGGGTGGTGGCATGGGACAGGACAACGTGGAGACTATGGCAAGTGTGTCTGTACATAGCAGCTTCAGCCAGATGTCCGGCGAGGTACCACACAGGCAGATGTACAGAGATGCTCATAGGAGGGCTGCTGGCCATCTTCCCCTGGCAGAAGTGCCAAAGCAGGTGTCACCAGACGCATGTTTTGGGCCAGCATGGAGGCAGAGGCACGTATGGAATGTTAAGCCATACAGACTCTGAGGTTCCAGAGGGCTAATCATTCTACTGTACTTGACAACATCAGTGATCTTGCAGGTACCAACCATTATTTTGCAGAGGTCCTGGATAGATGGTTGGGTGAGATGGTGGGAATCCTCGACCATGCAATGTCTGTGTTAGAGCATATGGGGGGAGTAGGGTGACAGCCATATGGAAGTAGGTCAGCAACACCAACAGGTGGAGGTCTATGCCAACTTGCAACAAGCCACAGCCAGTCCCGTAGTGTCAGTACCAGCATCAGCACTGCAGGAGGAGTGCTGTCCACACCACAACACAACAAGCCATGTGCACATGGTCCTGGCCGGTCCCAACAGGGACTCTGATCCAATGGACATTTGTCATTATCAGGGGAGAGAACCATATCTGGGCTTGTATCTGGTAGTGCCCATGGAGCCCCTGGCAGGCACAGTTCTCATATCCATGGCCGGACATGGTGAACTGCACACCCTGCCATGTACAGTCTGCAGCTGCCCAACAAACCCCTGTATAGGGCAGCCACATGGCAGAATTGTGTGCATATATACACACACATATCACCAACACAGCTAGGGCACCTCCATATCTACACACACCACATCTGCACAGCCCAATTGATAAAGAAACCCCTTGACACACACACATGATGTCAAACAAATGGCTCAGCCTAGGTCTCTAGCAAACCAACAACACACCCTGTGCATATGATGATACCTGTGCCACATCCCTGTCATCCATACCATCAATGCAGGGGCATGCTAATATGGTTCTGATGCACAGGGTGAATGTACTAAGGTTTATCAATGTAATGCTGTGTAACATGTTTTCATCTGGAAAGTTTAATGCTTATATGTCAGGATGTGTAGCTGTCCAGCCATGATGCATTATAGCAGTTATTAACACTGACTGATTTTGGTTTCCATAATGTATTCAGTTTGTGTTATAGGTGTCTGTGTGTCAGCAGGATGTTGGTCTGCTGTTGTTTCCTACAAGGGGTGTGGCATTGTGGTGACACATTGACTGTGTCATATCCTGGGTATAGCTGAACACAAGTAACAGGTCTGTATAACAGTTACTGCATTTGTCACATGGCTGATAGGTCTGAGGGGTGTATACAGGTGGGTGCATGGTGGCTGATGTCAGCAGCCCTTCTACAGTGGACAATGGTAAGTGCACTGGTGGCATACACCAAATGTTTGTGAATAACACACACACACACACACACACACACACACACACACACACACACACACACACACACACACACACACACACACACAGATGTTGGTGTTGATTCAATGCACAGAGAATACTGTACACATGGATGTACTTAATTTTGCAGTGAACTCATTTTAGCCTATGTAATTCCACCAAGACAAAATAGGCAAAACATCACATCAGTGAATAATCAGTCTGCCAGTTTAATATCATTGACAATGGTACTGGCAGGGTATATGTCCTCTTCCCCAATGTAGTGCAGTCCCGGAGTTGGTAAGCATAGGTGTTCTGGTGTGGGTGGCACAGCCCTCCACTTTGGAGGGTGTGGGGTGGGGTGGGGTGGAACTACACATTGTGTGATTGACAACTACTTAACCTGTTAACATAAACTGTACAGTATTACAGCAGACTAAGCGGGGGAATATGCACAACAATAACCCCAATGAGGATGGCTGTGCCCACAACATCCACACCCAACTATATATACCAACTCCAGTATCGCTGTAGAGCTGTACAATGGGGAAGATGACATTTACACATCTACTACTAGTTTTGATGGAATTAATTTCCACAAGATAATTCCTTTGAAATGTTAGTGTTTGCCAGTCAGTTCTCAGACAGATGACCTCCTGGGACATATATTTTCTGCAAACTGAAGTAGATCCCTTCACATATACACACACTTACTTAGCAACACTGAGAGTAGAACCCCTACCTAGGTACTTATTGCTACTAATGTGTTTGACCTTAATTGCACACACCACACAGCTTTTAGGATGAGGTGTGTTTCGAGTTTCTTGTTAAGTGAAGAACATCACCAGGCCTTGTACAGTGTGGTAATGGGGGATGTACTGGGTGTTAATGAACAATACATAGTATGACATACTGTCATATACACATTGGCAAACACATAACAGTCATAGACACATCTGAGAGATCTGGGTTTATCAGTGCTAACTACCTTGTCAGTGAGTCCATTCTGTTTCAGATAATTTGCAAACAGCACATGCATCATTGGACTGGATAGTGTAATCAGTTACCTGTATGGTTGATGGTGACAGTGGTCCTCATACATTGGACCCTGAGACATATACTGGGGGTACCATGGTGTGAAGACAGTATACCCGGCACCCACACCCCACAATGTATATTTTGCTCACTGAAACCCATGATAATGTGTTGACATACACACAATCACACATTGACTAGGACTGCAATACAACCCCTTGTCTATCTAATCAGTGCTACTACAGGGATATGCATTTATTGTACATGCCGCAGGGATAATAGGGTGAGGGTTTGTCATGGCTCTCCTAATGTCACCAACATCACTATCCCTTATAATGTATGGCAAGGTGTATTGTATTTGGAGAATGTGATGTAAGAATGCTGTATCCTACAAATATACACACCTGCACACAAGCACACACTTGCCAGGACTCAGAGGGTAACCCATGCCTATCTTCCCATTTGTAAAACAGTGTTATGCTGGTACTATAAGCTCCAGGTAGCCCATAAGGTGAAGAGGGTAACAAGTTACATTTAATGTCCATTACAGCAGCAGCCATTTCTAACTATGGCAATGGGGGTGTAGTTGGTGACAAGGTCCTCAGGTTATTATCAAATACAAATTTACAAACACACAGACATTGTTATTTTCAGTAATGCACACTGACACATTTGTTAGTACTGGGGTCCATAGATGCAGGTGTTCCTAGGTGTGTACCAGGATAATGTCCATGGAGAGAAGAGAAGAATAGGTGATGCGGGTACAGTGGTATCATGCCACCTGACATTTGTCAGCAGGCCATCTATCAACTGATGCTACTTGAGTGATCCTCAGGGTGACAGTTAAATGCAACATCCAATCATCTGGTTTTCTCTTGCAGAGGGCAAGTGAGGTGCTCCAGTTGACATTTATGCAACGTATATTACATAACATGGCCAGTGTCTGGGTTGGAGACCTGTTCCCAAGCATGTTCTTTTAACTGTGGTAGTCCAGTTGAGGTATCCGTGGCATGTGGTGCATATAGGGTGGGGTTTCCTAGCTGTATTCAAAACACTGTGCTATGCACGTAGGTACTGCACGGCCGGAGCAAACCAAAAAACACTGTTGGCCAGCAGATACGTGTAACAGTAAAAAGATGCAATTACTCAATTATTCGCTGATTATACATATCTTTAATAATCAGACCGGTTTCGGCAAAAGAATATATGCCTTCTTCAGTGATACACAGCAAAAACATTAGATAGTACTCAATGAATATTTATAAGAGTACCTAACCAATGAGAGTGAAAAACCCTGCATAATTAATCATGGTTTGTTCCCACAATAGAAAAAGAAAAAAACTTTAAAGAAGACAAATGATAAACACAAATGAATCAGTGTGTCTATGGGTTCACAAACAAATATAACCAATGGGTTATATAAACTGCAAATACTTATATCAATCAAAAAATGAATATAAATGGACATGAGCCAGAAATATATATATACTCCATTATAGAGTAATGAGCTGAACAATGTATGATAGGTAAAAATAAATATATGATAAGATAGAAATCACAAAATATCCATAATAAATTCATAACACTTTTGTTCTTAATAAATTTGTGGTTATTGGTAAGCATTCATGATAACACAACATCAAATAAGGTATCCTCAGGAACCTGGAATACATAAATATGAAAAAATAAGTTATAATAGCATATAAATTAACAGTAAAAAAGTTAATTATAAATGATTATTCAAACCTGGTGGGAAAAGTGCTCCCAATGTGGTAATCCAATGCCTTTCTTTGTTATTAAGAATGCTATGCCAGCCTTGAGGATTATTCTGATCTCCTGTGATTCTATCAATAATCATGAATGTATATTGGGCCTGTGAATGCTTCAAAGTATGTCTAAAAAGAGCATTATGGTCTTTCTTATTCTTAATTTCACTTCTACGTTCATTAATAGGTGTTCTCAATGGTCTGGATGTTTGGCCAACATAGAAGGCAGAACAGTGACAAGTGGCCAAATATATCACCCAACTGCTGCTGCAGTTACCAAATATCTTGCAATCATATACTTTGCTGGTGTTTTGACTGGAAAATTGTTTGGATTTGCAAATTTGTTTGCAAGACCCACAGTGTCCACAAAGAAAGGTTCCCAGCAGTTTGTCTCCAGACATAGTAAGTTGTTGGTATACAGCCCCACCACTTTCTTTATTTATTTATTTTATTTATTTTACATTTGTTGACCGGGCTAGTCCAACTGGATCATTGTCCATTTTCAGTGGAGGCCCGGGGAGAAAAGCTCCACAGATTAAAGCATGTTTATAGAAATACATGTAAAAAAACACTTGTGATATAGGCAAAGAGCAATAATACAAGGAAATTAGTTCAGGTCAGGTGATGCTATTCTAATAACAAATAGATAATACTAACTATGTAATACAAATTATGTAATTAAAAACATGAAAATAAAAATAATAATGTTTTTTTTTTTTTTTTTAGTAACAGTAGAATCATAATGTTATTTATGATTTGAGAGAGAGATTTAGAGTGTTAAATAAAATGCAAATATAGTTGAAAGATGAAAGTAGGTTAGTCTGGATTGGTACAAGAGCAGAGCCAGAAGTTATTCAGATGTGAAAGAAGTTGCTTTTTAAAGCAAGGAAAAGTGGCTAGAGAGGAGATATGTAAGGGAAGGTTATTCCATATTTTGCCAACTGAGTTGGAGAAAAGGCAGTTCCTGCAGAGTTTGAAATTCTGGTCATGTTAACTTGTAGCTTTTGGGAGGGCGTAGTTGTTTTAAATTATTATAGGGAGTCAAGAGGTTGCTAAGAGCAGGTGTTTTGAGGGTTGATATAAAATTTTATGTGCTATTAAGAGTTGTTGATAGATAATCTTGTTAGGAAGTTCCAGCCAGTGTAGAAGTTTTAAGTTTATGCAGTGGTGAGTTCTATATTGAGATGCAGTGGCAAATCGAGCTATGTTGTGGTAGGATGTAGACAGTTTCCTAAGGTTACCTTTAGATAGATTAGTGTAGATCGAGGATGCATACAGAAGGGTAGAGATAAGATGTGATTGTGCTAAAGTAGTCCGTGCCTTAGGTGTAAGGAAGGGTTTTATTCTGTATAGTGAACCAATCTTTTTATTAACTGTTTTATTGTGTTATTAATGTGGTGGTCAAAGCTAAGATTATTATCAATAGTAACACCAAGCAGTTTTGTAGTGGAGTCAGGAGTAATGTGAGAGTTATCACTTGCAGTGATAGTAAAATGTAGTTGAGTAGATTTGTGTGTAGGTGAAAAAAGTAATAGTTTTGTTTTCTTGGGGTTAAGGAGAAGACATCTTTTAGAGAACCATTGTTCAACGGTTGAAAAGGTAGCTTGTGTAAGGGATTGGAGTTCTGGTTGAGAGGAGGCTGTACAGATTAAAGTGGAATCATCTGCATATTGTATGCAGGTAGTATTTTGGATAGATGATTGGAGATCATTAATAAAGATGGAGAATAAAAGTGGGCCTAGTATAGATCCCTGTGGTACTCCTAATGAGATAGGTAATAGAGTAGATAGAGAATTTTTTCAGAGTACTGCTTGATGTCGATCTTCTAGATATGATGAGAACCAGGTTAAAGAAGAGTCATCCAAGGCAGGGGATTTCAGTATGTGGAGAAGAAGTGTATGATTTACCATATCAAAGGCTTTTGACAGGTCTAGAAATAGAGAAGAGGTTAGTTTGTTGTTATTACGGTTACAGTTGATGGTATTGGTGAAAGAGAGTAGTGCAGTGGTAGTACTATGTGAAGGCCTAAATCCATGTTGGGTGTCAGCTAGTAGGTTGTTAAGGAGGAGATGGTTTAGTAGTTGTTTATGTATACATTTTTCCATAATTTTTGCTAGAGGAGATAACAGTGCAATTGGGCGAAAGTTAGAATGGTCGGTAGATTTGCCTCCTTTGTGTAAGGGTATGATGTGTGATATTTTCCAAATTGCTGGGAAAGCACTTTCTTTTATGGATCTGTTTATTAGAATAGAGACAGGATAGGCAATAGCTTTAGCTGCTACTTGCAGGAATTCAGCAGGAAGCTTGTCTGCTGAGGGGGTAGTGGGTTTAAGTTTGTGTAATAGAGATTGTATATAAGAGGTGGGTATGGGTTGTAGTTGAAGGAGAGGAAGAGAGTCATTGAAGCTACTTAAGAGCAGTTGAGAGGTGTCAGGAGATAGGTGGTTAGCAAGACTTTGTATGGATGAAGTAAAGAAAGTATTGAAATTATTGGCTATTAAAGTAGAGTCTTCGGGGTCTAAGTCCTGGGGATTGGGTGTGATTAATTTGCCTGGGGTAATTAGACTGTTAATAGTAGACCAGAATTTTTTTGGTTCTTTATTGGTGGATTGTTGTAGTTCAAAGTAAAAATTATTTTTATCTGTTATGATAGCTTTTTTGGTACTGTTTCTGAGCTCTCTAAAGGTTTGATGATCTGTTGGGTTTCTAGAGGAACGCCATTTATTCCAAGATTTATTTCTGAGAATAATTTTATGCTTAGTATTGGAGGTTAGCCAGGGTGCTGTCTTAGTCTTTGTTCTAATAGTGCGACTTGGGGCATGTTGATTTAGGATTGCAAGGAATGCTGAATTGAAGTATTCAACGGCTTTGTTAAGTGTGAGGTGTTTTAGAGGGGTCCAGTTATATTGTGAAAGTTCTGTTTGAAACTGTTCAGGAATAAAATTTTTTTTGGAGTATAGTCTTTTGTGAGTGGTAGGAAAGTTTAGGTTAGTTTTGGCTCTGACTACGTAAATGAGGGAGTGATCACTAATGTCGTCAGGAAGGATGCCAGTTTGGTAGTTTTGTAGGGGGGAGTTAGTAAGGATCCAGTCCAAGGTGGTTTCTTTTTTGGTTTTTTTGTTGGTTCTGGTCGGACCATTAATGAGTTGTTTAAAACCATTTAGGTTTATATGAGAAGTAGGGTTAATGTTGCTACATGATATCCAATCAATGTTAAAGTCCCCAAGAAATAGTGTTTCTTGAGGAAGTTTGTTAGAGATTTGTTCTAGAATGTGTTCTAGGGTAGGGATGTTATTTCCTGGGGGGATATATGCACAGATGATGTTTATTGCTTTACTATTGTTGATTTGTATTTTTGAGCAAATTATTTCAGCATTGTAGTTTTGGGAGAAGGAAAGGTCAAGAAGAGTAAGTTTAAAGTGACTAAACTATAAACTATAAACTTTAAACACTTTAGCCATAAAGTGACTAAACAGCGAGCCCAAGGTTTTGCCTCTTCTATAACTGAATTGACACTGAGACCCCAATATTAGTCTTAGCTGATCATTGGCCAATAGAATGTTCCAATGTTTATTGATAATGCTCCGAATTGCATTATGGTTTCTACCATAAGAAATAACAAATCTTATGGAAGATGCACTTAAGTCCCTGGGTTGTATCTGATATTGCAATAACGTATCCCTATTCATACTGGTTGACCAATCCCAAGCCTTAACTAAGTCCAGTTGTTTATAGCCTCTGTTGACAAATCTCTGGAACAAATCCAGACTAGCTTTCTCATATTCCATATTGGTGGAATTGATGCATTTCATCCGCATAAATTGGGACTTAGGAATGTTGCGGATGGTGTGGCGTGGATGCATGCTGGAAGCGTGCAATAAAGTGTTATATTGGGGATATTTACAGAAAGTCCTGGTGTTTAAAGTGTGATCCATGTTTCTGCTAACCGTGACATCAAGAAAATTGATGGATTGGAGATCATATGTCACCGTAAATTCAATTCCCCAAATATTGCCATTAAGATAATCCAAAAATTCTTGTAGATATGTGGCATCCGCACACCACACCATCCAGCAATCATCAACATATCTCCGCCAGATATCAATTTCCACCAAATAAATATTATGTGAAGGTTCATAAATCATACATTCTTTGAAAAAGGCCATAAACAAATCGGCATATATTGGAGCAAAGGAAGCTCCCATAGCTGTTCCTTGAAGCTGCCAATAGCATTCCCCATGAAAATAGAAGACATTTTTGTTTAATACATGTTAGGTCATACATATCAATAATGTATTAAATCCAGGAGAATACAAAGCAGATCGGTCTAGCCAGTATTGTAATGCCTGCAGTCCAGCCCAATGGGGAATGCTTGTGTATAATGCCTTAACATCCAAAGAGCACATAAGTCAAGTGGGTTCCAACTGAGCCTCCTATATAATCTGTAAGAATTGTGTGGTATCTTGTAATCTGGCCCTAACTAAATTCAAAAGAGGTTTGAGATACTGTGTCAAAAACACAGATAATGGTTCAGTCAAGGAACCAATACCTGAGACAATGGGTCTACCCGGTGGCTTTGAAAGTGATTTATGAATCTTGGGGAGGAGATACAAAATTTGTTTTTGTGGATCCTGAACAGTGAGATGCATGACACTAGTCTTGCTAATGATGCCTTCTTCCTCAGCTAAATGTAAAAAGGAATCAATTTCCTTTTTGAAAATTGGAGTAGGGTCCATATCCATATGCATATAGCATTTGGTGTCTGAAAGTTGAGATCTACCCTCACCAAGATAATAATTCATGTCTAGAACCACCACTGCTCCACCCTTATCAGCTGGTAAAATTGCAATGTTGTGATTATGACGTAATTGTTGTAAAACTAATATTTCCTGGGGTGATAGATTATGACCAAGAATAGAGTATTCCTTGTGTTCAAAGTGCAAGTCCCTAAGTACTGATTGCATAAAGATAGAAACATGTTTATTCATGGGCGGCTGAAAATCAGATTTGAGAAATCTGAATTCTGTAGATCTTTGAGACTCCCTGTCGTGGAAAAACAATTTTAAGTTTAAATTGTGACAAAAACTGGTAATGTCATTGACAGTGTGATACTCATCAGAAAAAAACCCTGGTACATATCCAAGTCCTTTATTCAATAGTTGTTCCTGTTCATCAGACAAAATAACATCAGACATTGTGGTATTCAGTACTAGTTACGTTATGAATTTCACTATTAATCCCTCCAGGGAGTTGTGTTTTGTTTTTGTGTTTGCGTCCACCTCGACGCCTGACACCATATCTAAAGGGATGGACATATTGGTTCTTTTATGATTGGGTGATTCTCTGTGTCCGGTACTATCATAATCAGTAAGGGAGGAATCTTCCCCTGAAGTGCTAGTATTTGGTCTATCTCTACTTTTTAGAATCGACCTTGGTCGTTTTTTGGTCCTGACCATTGTGGTCCCTTGATCAGCATCCACAAATCTAACATTGCTTTGTACCTCAAATGGGCGTCTTCTTTGATAGTCTAAGCTATCTCTGTTAAATTTTCTTATTTTCCTTTGTTTGGTTATTGTCTCATGATTTGTCAAATCCTTTGATAGTTTATTAATATATTGCTGGAATGTAGGAATTGACTCAAATTTCTTACATTCCTCACACATAATTTTGACCTCACTAATATTGATATCTACCATTCTGCCATAATATTGGGCAAGTATATCATGGGTGATATATTTGGCCACTTGTCACTGTTCTGCCTTCTATGTTGGCCAAACATCCAGACCATTGAGAACACGTATTAATGAACATAGAAGTGACATTAAGAATAAGAAAGACCATAATGCTCTTTTTAGACATACTTTGAAGCATTCACAGGCCCAATATACATTCATGATTATTAATAGAATCACAGGAGATCGGAATAATCCTCAAGGTTGGCATAGCATTCTTAATCACAAAGAAAGGTATTGGATTACCACATTGGGAGCACTTTTCCCACCAGTTTTGAATGATCATTTATAATTAACTTTTTTACTGTTAATTTATATGCTATTATAACTTATTATTTCATATTTATGTATTCCAGGTTCCTGAGGATACCTTATTTGATGTTGTGTTATCATGAATGCTTACCAATAACCACAAATGTATTGAGAACAAAAGTGTTATGAATTTATTATGGATATTTTGTGATTTCTATCTTATCATATATTTATTTTTACCTATCATACATTGTTCAGCTCATTACTCTGTAATGGAGTATATATATATTTCTGGCTCATGTCCATTTATATTCATTTTTTGATTGATATAAGTATTTGTAGTTTATATAACCCATCGGTTATATTTGTTTGTAAACCCATAGACACACTGATTAATTTGCGTTTATCATTTGTCTTCTTTAAAGTTTTTTTCTTTTTCTATTGTGGGAACAAACCATGATTAATTATGCAGGGTTTTTCACTCTCATTGGTTAGGCACTCTTATAAATATTCATTGAGTACTATCTAATGTTTTTGCTGTGTATCACTGATGAAGGCATATATTCTTTTGCCGAAACCGGTCTGATTATTAAAGATATGTATAATCAGCGAATAATTGAGTAACTGTTTCCTAGCTGTGGCATTCATAACACAGCTGAGCATACATGTCAGTGTCAGTCAAGCATAAATTGCCTGTAAGCAGTCAAGGTGGATACCTGACATCTGCACATCTGTACAGAGGACAGACAGAAATCAGCTAGCCAACAGGTTATGCATTAGGATGAATATTTTGACAGATAGATATCTGACACTGATAGGTATGCCATTACTACATGACAGCAGCCCTCAATGACATGTCCTATACACATAGTAGTCTACAGTTAATATCCACATATCAGATCAATATCCAGTAGCAAATACTTAATAACACACAAGATAATCCACACCAGAAGTACGAACCACAACTCACGTATATAGCAAAATAAATCCACCGGATTGCTTAAAACCACAAGAACTTTTAATACAAATGTAAAGCAGCAATTCCAAACGTCAAGCGCTTTCACTAGACTAAGCTAGCTTCATCAGAACGGTGAAACAGCTGATTACTCATCTTTTTAAATAACAAAAGGCGCCAAAAACTGAGAAGCCATATTTAAAGCAACATGATATAAATAAAAAGTTATTCAAATATATTACATTCATTCTTTCAAAAATGTAACAATATAAATATAGTTATAAATATAGTAATTGTAAATAATCAAATGAAATTCATATATGCTTAAAATAATTCGAATCTTAAAAAATTAGAAAATTGATGTTAATATTTTTTTATATATCTGTTTGAGATTATCATGCTTTATGAACCTCTAAAAGTTGTTCAACATCAAAAGGGGCTTAATGGTGAAATAGTCATTAATACCAGGTATTCTGGTGGCGTCCGTTAAGACTTGCCAATATAATTCTCTATAAGCTAATAAATTCTTTATATTGCCACCTCTAGGATTTTTCTTGATTACTTCTATGATAGCAAATTCGAATTTATGCTCATTCCCTTCTTTTAAAATGTGTCTTGCGAGTGCATTTTCTGTGTCTTTGTTTTTTATGCTATATAAATGAGAATATATCCGCTGTCTTAATAGTCTTTCAGTCTTGCCCACATAAAATGAAGGGCAGACTGTACACAACGCGATGTATACTACCATCCTAGTTTTACAATTACCCTTGACTGGATATATTTTAGTTCTATTCTCATTTCCCAATATGATTAAACTACCTGTGTGAATGTTATGACACTGTCTACATGTCCCACACCTCGAAGTGTGTGTATTTTCACTGTTTTTTGATTTGCAACCTATTTCTAGGATTCTCTTAATATTCATACCCATTTTGTTCACAAATTTGGGTTCTACTCCCAGTATCTCACCTATTTCTGTGTCTTTGGTTAAGAGATGCCAATTTTTAAGAATTATGTTTTTAATATGATAACTATAAGGACCAAATTCCAAGATACAAGCTCTGGAATATGTATTGTCAGTAACATGTGCTATTACTGGATCCATAGCTAATTGTTCAGTACTTTCATTGTTTACTGTTGGATTTGATGTACTACAGGACCCTAGTAAAGGTTTGTATTTAACTCCCCATTGACTTATCACATATGCAGAAGTATCCACCATTAAATCATTGTCATAACCTCTATCCAAAAACAGAGATGTAATAAAATCAATTTCCTTAACCATATAATTGTATTTTGAACACATTCTTACTGCCCTTACACACTGTCCTTTGTAAATGTTTCTTTTCACTTTTCTAGGGTGAAAACTGTTAAAGTCCACATAAGAATTGGTAAAAGTGTCCTTTCTATATACCGTTGATTTTAATCTATCCTCGTCAATAGTTATTAAAGTGTCAAGGTACGGTACACCATATTCATTAGCCACAAAAGTGAACTTTAGAAAATCACTACTGCTGTTGATGTAGTTAATAAATGCCACAAATGAGTCTGGATTCCCATTCCATAAAATATAAATGTCATCAAGGAATCTGGAATAATAAATGATAGATTTATCATGTATACCATCCATTACATGCTGTTCCTCCCAATCAAGCATGACCAGGTTGGCGTATATGGGAGCACAAGCTGCTCCCATAGCAACCCCCCTGGTCTGCCTGAATATTTCCCCTTCGTGAAAAATAAAATTATTGTCTAGTATAATACTCATTAGTTCTGCCAGTAGTTGAATCCTATCCCATGACATAGTAGTATGTGTTCTTAAACTGTTCGTGAAGGCATCTATACCTTCGTCCATGGGTATGGAACTGAAAAGATCTATAACATCAATTGTACTAAATAAAATACCTTGATGGTACTTGTCAATGGGATAATTTTTTAAAAATTCCCATGAATCTTTTACAAGATGTTTCACTTCTTTGTAAATGGGTTTCAATAGTGTATCAATTACTACACCTATTGGAAATGTTTTGGATCTGCTTCCTGAAATTATAGGACGAAATGGTGGATTATCTTGATTTTTATGTACCTTTGGTATCCCAATGATAGTGGCTAACACTGGATGTTCCACTGTCATATAGCTGTACATTTCTTCAGTTATTCTTTGCTCCAAAAGATATTCGTCAAGGTACATGTCAATCCTTTTGTAGGCTATGTTAACCTCATTAATAGAAGATACTGTATAATTCCCTGAATGATGTAATATGTCAAGGATGTTGGCATTATAAGTAATGGTGTCATATATTACTATGCCTCCACCCTTGTCAGGTTTCATTATGCGTATGTTGGTGTCCTTCTGCAGTTCCAATAACGTTTTCCTTTCTACACTAGATAAATTTTGTTTGATTTGAAACTCATTTTTATGTTTATATAATCTATAAATGTCATTGGTCACCACTTGATCATATATCTGAACACTAGGGTGACTAGGTGGTATAAATGTACTTTTCTTTTTTAACCCAAGTGGTCCCTTACTATAAACTTGATCTATGTTGTCATTGTTACTAAACATAAGGGCTAAATTAAGTTTCCTGGTATATTTCTTAAATTCCAAAATATTATCAACCAGGCTAAATTTGGGAGTTGGAATAAAATTAAACCCCTTAGATAATAGATCAAAATGTGTTGCACTTAGTTTTAAACTACTGAAATTGTAAATTTTAAAACTTTTGTATTCACTAACCGCTTTGTTAGTGACAATTCCAGTTTGTTCAAAGAGGGTGGGATCACTGAAACTGTTTTCCTTGTTGTCTACCAATTCTTTTTCCACTTTCCTACTTTTTTCCAATTCCCCAGGTTCTTCTCTCCTGACATGTGAAAAAACTTATCGTGGTTGACATCTCTACTGGCATCTTGCCCTTGATTGGTGTATACTGTCTTCTCCTGGTCCTGTCTGTTATAGTTCCACTTATAACACAGATTCCTTCTGTATTGTTCTCTATCTCTATCTAATTTTCTGTGCTTTCATTCAAAAGCACTCCTTGCTCTGTCCTCAGCAATCGAAAATTGTTTATGGAATACATTCTCCCATTGGGCATAAGCTAAATCCTGTGTAATTAAGTTGTTTAGATTTTCTACCTCAAGAAAAAGTTTACACAGTTTAGCATCATTGTGCTTAATGAGTAATTTCATGTACTGGAATCCAAAATTGTCAAACAAGGTATTGAATTCAGTTTCAACCTCAATATTAATGTCAATCCCTAGAGGCATTTTATAAAACCTTAAACCCATAGGCACAATGTGTAAGAATAAACAATGATTCAAATATGCATTATCTAATTTTAAAGCATTAATACTATTAATTTTCTTTCCAAAAGAGTAAATCATGTCTTTTAAAGTCCCTTTATCTTTGTTGCAACAGTCAGGTTTGGTTCCCCAATGACTGTTGTCAAATTTACATTCCTGCCCCAAAAAATCTTTCAAATTATGTTGCTTCTTAACAGAATTAATCTGTCGATCAGTCACTTTGTCCTTTTTGTTAGCCCCAGGAATATTAGCATATGTCCGGGTGAGTTGGGACTGTTTTGGTTTTGTGCCAATACGCTTCGCTTCCTCAGTCAAATTTCCAAAAGAAAAGTCGAACGTGAATTCCGACAATGCAGTCTTGTCATAGTCATTAAAGTTGTTAGTTGGTAAATCTATGACACCGCTGGGTAAAACGTTGTGTCCCTGTCCGTTAGGTATACCTGGAGAGGAAGTATCCGGTATACTTGTAGACTTTTTTCTGTCAGACAAAATAATAGGCGTTCTCGAGTTATGTAAAGAAAATGTGGTCACAGTACCTTCAATAAATGCAGAAGGAGAATCCTTCTGTGTAGAAACAAATCCGGGGATCTTGCTGAAAAAATCCAACATTTTGGCAACTTCGCCTCTTAATGCCGAAACCTCCGCCCTGAGGTCCGCCATATCATTTCCATGTACGGGAGAAGCACCAGCTGTAGAGTTGTGAAACAAATCCATTGGCAACACCAGAAACAACCTCGTCTCATATGGAACCACGCTAAATGAACACACAAGATAATCCACACCAGAAGTACAAACCACAACTCACGTATATAGCAAAATAAATCCACCGGATTGCTTAAAACCACAAGAACTTTTAATACACACACAGCTCACACAGCAAGAACACAATAGTCTGTACTCAAAGTCCAGCTTTGCATGCAGGGGTGGATGGTACCAGTACTACAATCTGCAATCTGCTCTTACTTGGAAAGCACTGTCAACAGTAGTAACATAATGATAAAATATGTGCAAGTGTGACTGCTTATAACCTGGGATACTACCCATGTATGAAACACATACAAAGAGAGAAGATTGTTGTACTAGCCATATATACTTCAGTGTCCCAAACAGTATACTCACACCCCTTGCTACTGTAATGACAGCACATAGAAGCATAATATGTACATGGAATTAAATATACTTTATTAAATATGTCATTATCCTTCTATTTTTATCAGTTTGGAAAGTGATCACTGGTTACCAAGGCTAAGATATGCATAGCAGGAGTAAGCGTTGCTTAAATGAAATCCTAAGCAGATTTGAGCAATGGTATACGAAGCCTACATGGTGTAAGCGCCTTTTCGTTTAACCATACATTAGCACCACTTACCGTCATGCAAACCTTCGCAACCCACTTAAAGCTGCTCAAAACTGCCTTAACCACTCTGTATCCAACAGTTATTGTTCTGCCTAGCAACAAAATAAACATCCCTTGCAGGTCTTGAACCAAAGTTCCTGTACACTATAGTCACAGCAGTAAACCACTAAGCCATCACAGCTGTGAAAATTGTTGTTTTTTTCAAATATATCTGTCAGTACACATACTGAATAGCAGTGAACAACTGCTTTGACTTCTACAATTGTTTAGTACTTGTTAGTGAAAATAGTGTTGAATCAGTATGTTGTTATATCTAAATATACACATAGATAAATATGGTGAGATACATCTGGGAAGGTATATACAACACTCATGTTTACACATAACAAGGATATGGATATATATATATATATATATATATATATATATATATATATATATATATATAGAGAGAGAGAGAGAGAGATATGTAGATATATGTATACATGTACATGCACATTTAAATGAAAATAGGTGGGGGGCTTCACCCCCCACACCCTGCTAACTATATATACCAACTCCAGGGTCGCACGACATAAGGGAGGTGAACAATTCCCTGTTATTTACCTTGAATACCGGTTTTCGATCAAATGAAATTTTGATCAAATGGGTTTATGTCAAATGGTATTTTGATCAAATGAAGTAGACCCATTCAGAGATATATATATATATATATATATATATATATATATATATATATATATATATATATATATATATCTACATAGGGTCTATATTTCATAGAAGAAAAATCAAAATCACGAAACGCTCAGATGAGCAAAAACACAGGTAATCCAAATCACTATTATGGGGGGCTGTGCCCCCCACACACCCCCGAAAATCTATTCCAACTCCGAGATCGCACTACAGTGAGGAAAGGGCAAAGTTTCTGATCTTCATTGTGCCGCGATCTCACAATATCGATTTCAATTACCTTCATTTCCACTCATATGAGCGTTCAAGATTTTGATTTTTTTGTCACTCTGAAAGGAACCTATATATATATATATATATATATATATATATATATATATATATATATATATATATATGTATATATATCTGCTACAGGCAGGCTGCCACAACACTGACCCAAGTTTCCTATGGGGGAATACACATGTACTTGCAAATAAAGCAGGCACTACAGGCATGTCACAGCATGGAGTAACAGACACCAGTGTGAAAGTGCATACCCATAACCAATCTGAACACAGTCACATTACACTAAGCCTAATTAGTAGTACAGTATATGGACTGTGTGAACAAAACCATCCTCATATGTGCCACTCTCACACTAACCCTACATATACTGGGCAGTGTAGTCTGATGCCTGACTGTGGTATGGGACATGTGTCAGTCTGGCCCTACAAACATGTACGCTGATAGGGTACCATAAACTGGAGCAGCATGCAACGTCAGATAGAACAGGACCAAGAGCAATGACATCTACCACAGTCTGTACACAGGTCAATTAACATATTCACAATACACACACTGTCAACAATCACCATAAGTACACAGACCTCACTACTGTACAGACTACAACAGAATGCCCAGGTTTTGTCCTCAAATATAAGGCCTACTTTACATAACATGCCTAGCAGTCTGATATCTCACTGGCTTGTTATCAGGTATGATGTCAGTAAATAATGATGTACTGTACATATGCACCTCTTACTGCATAACATATGGACAAAGGGTGACAGACTTGTGACATGGAGGCACAAACACAGGGCCAATACTGACATATTGCTGTGATAAACAGAAATTTCCTGGTGTAACAGGGTTTGTTATGACATATCTCTTCTGAAGGATATGAAGTCACTAACTCACATGGATGTCACCATGTACTGACTGCAATCATCAGAGTATGCTACTGCAGTTCTAAAGATAGGAAATGTGTGAGTAACACACCACATGTAAGACTCCAAACTCTGGTCAGTCTGCAGATTGCCCTACAGATGAGAGTTTCCTCAACCACACTGTCATGCCAGACTTTAAATCATGTAGGACAGCCATATCCACACAAACCCTGTTAAACCAATTACTTTAAATATAGACGAGCAATACTTACATTCTGTCCCCATGTCTGGAACATCCCCCTCCAGTTTGTTGGCAAGTCTCCACAGTGTATGTTGTAATAGGTATTTCCAACTACCCTCTGTGATACTGTTTGTCAAACACCCACATGAAGTCCTGCTCACAGTGAAGGAAAAGGGCCAACACCCACATAAAGTGCTTAGTTATAGGAGTGTGTTTCCATGCAATTGGCTATAGGAATGATACCACAGCTGTTTCACATGCAGTTAGCAAGTGGGAGACTGCAATTTGTGCACAGGCCATCAGCTGATCATGAGCATTACTTATAAAACTCAAGCTGCTGTCTATGCAAAACAGATGTACTTTTCCACATCCACCAGAGAGGGACAGAGAGAGAGAGAGACAGAGACAAAGTAAGAAAGGAAGGGAGTAAGACAGTAAGAGCCAAGCATGTTTGTGTATGATCCGTGGGTGGAGAGTGGTATCTGGGCATTATAACGGTTGCCTATTTTGTTTACTTATCCATACTGTCACATAGTAATTGCACCTGGCTGTACACATTTATGCCTAAGGATTGTCTACAACAACCTCTACAGTGTTTGAAAACTGTTGGCTTTGTAATGTGGACAATGGGACATATAGGTTCTCAATATAATGATGTAGCAAATCCCACACTGCAATGGATCCTGTCATAACACAATCACCCCAACACCCACACAAAGTACTGATGACACACACACTTACCAGTACTGAGTTTCAAACCACTACCTGACTATGTATTGCTATTACAGTGTTACGCAGTTATCGGCATGTGCCACAAAGCTTACATGTTGGCGAGCTGTCCAAAGGTATCTTTGAAGGTGAGTGACATCAGCAACATTGCTAAAGGAGGGGTAAGGGAAGTGTAGTAAGTGTGAATGTCCACAAAAACAGGTTTCAACGAAGACACATATACACTCTCTCAGGGAAACACACACATTATCACAGTTGGTAGTATCAAGATTAGAACTACTAACTAACTAGTTTGCTACACTATAGTATCACACAGTTATCACAAGTGCCACAGAGCTTATATAGCTAAAACATGGCCAAAGGGTTATTTCAAGATGAATGACATCAGCAGGCGTGCTAAAGTAGGGCAATGGGAGGTGTAGTGAGTGTGAATGACTTCAAAATTATTAAATTATTAATCTCCACACCATACCTCTCAACCTGGAAACATCAAAAATTTGGACAGGGCCCATGAAAAATAGGTACAAACCGGCACGCTGATTAACATCTAATTTGCATACATAATTACATAACCCCACCCACTCCAATGGAATTGTGGGATACCAACCATCAAACTCAAACTGAAGAACAGACAACCAAAATATGGCACCAGAGTCCCCCTGCAGCCATCCCAATGTCCCATTACCTGGCTATTTCACCCCATTTACCATAAACATGAATGTGTGCATACTGCTTTACTTCTACAATGATTATTTGGATTTTATTTTTACATTTTACAGCACAACAATGCACAAACATCTACAATGATTAATTGGATTTTATTTTTACATTTTACAGCACAACAATGCAGAAACACTAATAGACATCTGGTAAACAAAGCAATAATGTCTCACAATGAAAATAGGCTTGGCATTAAAACTTATCTGCCCTTGAAACTCACGTTCATTGAAACAGCATTGAAACCCACACCACATCCAAAGAAAATGCATCTGGCCAGTGGTGGATAAATATTACCTTTGGGCTGTTTTCAAATCATTGGCCTCTTGTGCACAAAACAAGAACCATACATGTTTTATTTTCTATGATACACCTTCCTGACTTTATTAAATTATATTCCTTGTATAATACAACACACTTGTTAGACAGAGCGCATTTTAAATTTATTATTTTTCCAGTAGGCTGTACTGTAGGCAATGAAACAAAATGCATGAACCAATAATAACAAAACTGCCCAGTTCAGAACATTTCCATCATAAAAGTCTACTTCCATACCCACACTATAAATACAGCAGCAAAAAGGAGGTGGGGACTCTTCTGTATCATAGTGCTGTGTCTCTCACCAAACAGAAGAGTATGACTGATATTTGTAAACAGTGATGCAAATAATGTCAACATATATAACTAATAATATAAATAATGATTATAATGTTATATACAGGATGCATTGTAAATAGAGCAATGTTTAATTACATCAAGTAAGTGTTTTGCCAAGCCTATCTGTTGCTTTAAGTCCAGATGGCTACCTGGCTGTGGTAGTAAGAGCAGGTTTCTTTAATACGTTATTGTATGGAAAACATGAAGGCTGAGGAAAGCCCAGTAAGAGAAAATATGCCCTTTGTGGAAAGTGACTGGGAGTCTGGAACTTAGGCTCTGGGAAACAGGATCAAATATGGTGACGAAAGACTATGGAGGAGAAGAAGATGGAAATCATTCCTGCCAGAGGAATCCAGAATGAGAGAATGAGAGACAGACAGAAACCAAAACACACTGCTCCCCAGCAATTAAGACCGAACCAAGGTTACTTGTTGTACATTTAATTAACCAAAAGATTCTGTTTTGCTTGGAAGAACCTGTCTAATTTGCATCTGTATATAATAAAATGCAAAGCTGCACTAATCTTCCATAATATATATGTAACACACAACTATATATGTATATTGTGTGTGTGTGTGTATGTGTGTGTGTGTGTGTGTGTGTGTGTGTGTGTGTGTGTGTGTGTGTGTGTGTGTGTGTGTGTGTGTATGTGTGTGTGTGTGTGTGTGTGTGTGTGTTGCTACGCAGCCAGTTCCCTATTGTACAACTGCACAAATGCACGTCTTACTTCAGTCACTTCAGAAGTTAAAAAATGCAAAAATACATAGCCTAGTTCACTTAAAAAAACTTCAAAAGTAAATGATATAAGGCTTGAATATCATGAACAATCTTTCCAAATGTTATGCATTAACTATAATTCAGTAAGTAAATCCATAAAGTTCACAAATGTGAATTATATCATAAAATATTCTTCAATACACTGGAACATGAACTGCAACCAGCTGCAAACAGCTGCAAATCAACAGACTAGAAATGAAAACTTCTTAATATGTGTTTGATACAAGAGTTGGCAAATAAAATAATAGTATTAAAGTAATATACTGTAACTATATTTTTGAATGTTGCATACCAGTTATATATCAGGAATAAAATCTGCAGCTTATAGATTTTACTTGGTTTTGGAATCAATTAAGTTTGAAAGACACTTGAATATGAAATGCAGACCATCAACTGCAAGCAGCCGTAAAATAAACTATTAGATCTAAAGTGTAAACCTAGTAAGTTCTTCGTAAGTAATCTGCTGGTCAAATGTCTAAAAACCTAGCTTCATAAGAACAGCAGTAACAAGAGTAGAATAACAAACTTAACGGACATCAATAGAAATGGAATGTACACAACGCTCAAACGCTCAATGCATGTATCACGGTCTCACAGATTATTTCTAGAGTGACTTATAGTCACATTACTGTTTACAAATACGACACTAAATGGTGCATGTTTCTTTGTTTACAAGTGGTAGTGCAAGAAAGGATACAGACTTAAATTGTGGAAGGTATATCGATTGCCTTATATTCAGTTAACCTACTGGCCCTCGCTAGTTTCATTCTTTTTAAATAACGGTTCCCCTGCTGCAGCGACGTACATGCATAGAGCTTTGACTATGGTTATCTTTAGGCTATTATGTAGTTCTTTCTCTGTTCAAAAAGATTTTATTTATGACATATAAGTTAATGAAAGCACAGCTGTCAATTCCTGCAGCTGGTCATGAACGAAGCAAACAGCACGCACAGACTCAGTCAGTACAAATTAAATTAAATAAAAAACCTTCAAGCAAACTCCTGCTTCTAAACACACTAGTCTTGTAGTACACAGATTTTTTAGCACGAGTGCTGCCATTTAAATAAAAAGATAGTTTACACACTCCTGAAGTAGAGTTTCTCCTGCTTTAAGGCAAAAGCTGTTTTTTTACCTGGAGGAGCCGAAGCCGAGCCATCCGTGCATACTGCATAGCTGCAGACAGAGTCAGATGTTAAATAAGTAAAGAGGGAAAACAAACCAGCCATTAAACAAGGAAACCTGAGCCGGGGAACAAAGCTGACATCATCGCGCACACTCTGTTGATGATGTCTGGAGAAAAAAAATAAAGAAAATAAAATCGGAAATTAAAGGGGCTATGCGGGAATTCGTGGCACCCCAATATTTTGCCCTCAAAACCAGTATTTACATAGAAATTCGGTATGGTTGAGAGGTCTGCTCCACACATACACACACACACACACACACACACACACACACACACACACACACACACACACACACACACACACACACACACACACACACACACACACACACACACACACAAAATCACACTTGCCAGTACTGAGATGCACAGGTTCATTGCTTCACAGGTGTGTAGTAGATGAATGGGCCTGAAGGCTGTACAAGGCTAGGCAAAGGGAATACCTTGGCATCAGGCCACATGACAATAGTCTCCAGTGTGGCTCAGGGGTGTAGTCCCTGGATTGGTCCCCACGGGTGGGTATTGTATTCACCATCCACTCATCTGGATTATTATTGTGGGTGGCCAGTGATGTACACTGCTTCCCATGTATGTGATCTATATTCCACAACATGGACAGTGTCTGAGTTGTGCACATGTCCCACACGCATGTTCTTTGACATGTGGAAGTGCACTTGAGGTCTCTGGGGCATCTTGTGTGGACAGATTGTTATGTTCTGATGTAGCGTTCCTGACCTCATTTGGTGAGACCTGGCTATGGAACTGAGGTCGTGCTTGCACCTACGTTGACAGCATGATACAGGTATTCAGTGGAGTTAGTGGCATCTGTCCATACAGGGCATGTGTATAAGGCATGGTATTCCCTTTGTGGGTTACATTAACAGACTCTACAGTTGTTGAGTTGTCTAGTGGGGAACATAGCAAAAGGGCCACTGTAAGCATTTATTTGCCTACTGCAGGGATGGAACAGGATGCCATGCCCGTTTACTTGCTAGGTAACACACACTCAAGTCAGAAGATGTAACGCATCACAGTACTTTCTGATGTCAGTGGCACTGTCGTGGTCAACAGGCATGTAGTCCACTGCAATCACACCACTGTTGCTATCTGTGAGGCAATATGCAAAGAACTACCAATATTGTGGTTGTTGCCTAGCCAAGTGTGTTTCTGTATGAGACATTGGTGGAGAGTGTTCTCTGAGTAATAGAAGGGTTGCCTATATTGTTCACCAATCCATAATGTCACATGTAGGGCTATGGACTGTCTACACCAGCCTCTCTGGTGTTTGACATCTGTTGTCATTGTAAGGTGTACATTGTGGCATATACTAGGTCCTCAACATAATAATTTAGCAAACCTGCCCCACAATGCATTCTGTTATTACACAATCACAGCAACCTCCACACAGGATACTGATGACAGACACACACACACACACACACACACACACACACACACACACACACACACACACACACACACACACACACACACAGTTTCACAGTTGCCATGTCTGGGATTAGAACTCCAACCTAACTAGTATGTTACACTATAGCATTATGCAGTTTTCACAAGTTCCACGGAGCTTATGGGGCTGATTCTTGGCCAGAGGGTTATTTCAAGGTGACTGACATCAGCATGAGTGCTAACATGGGCAATGGTAAGTGCAACGTGTGTGAATGGGCCATAAATCATTCCTCTGGAAACACACAGACAACACTCATTCACACACAACTTTACATTTGAAAGGACTGGGTATACAAATGCTAGATGAATACTGAGTTGTACTATCATGTTACACAGTTATCACAAGCACCACAGACACAATAGGGCTGTGGGCTACCGAAAGCAAATGTCTACAGTGATTGACATTGGCACATCATGTGATATTGGCCAACTGGATGTGTGGTAGGTGGGACAGGCCTCATGACGGAAATCTCTATTTCACTGACTGTCTCTCTCTTCCCCACATCTGTGTGTGTGTGTATGTTTGAACTATTGTAGTGTGTTGGCCTTGGATATGTGTGAGCATTCTTATCCAATGTGCGTGCAAAGCATGAATGGTGTGCAATGTGGTGTGTGTGCACAGACATCTGCGACTGACAGATATGTATAGTCCACTATTGTTGTCAGACATGGGCTTCATTTCTCTAAGTGTAGGAGCATGCCCAGTTTGACCTTCTGTATTTTGTTGTCAGACATGGGCTTCATTTCTCTTAAGTGTAGGAGCATGCCCAGTATGACTATCTAAGAGAAGGAAACCAGTCTGGTAGACCCCTGCCATAAACAGGCTATACAATAAGGCTATACAATAGAAGGAGGAAACTAGGTCAGAAAAAAAGCAAATCCCAAGCAGGAAAGACACCCTTGATCAGTATCAGTAAGAAACTAAGGTCCCTCATAAAATCATCCAAGGCTAACTTTGAAAGAAAAACAGCCAAGGATTCAAAAGATAACCACAAAGCCTTCTTTAGCTATGTTAAGAATCTAAGTGGAAACTCGCAGAAATGCACTGAACTAGTGCAAAATAGCACAAAATATACTGAACCTACTGATATTGCCAACATCCTGGCAGATAGATTTAGTGCAAACTTCACCCCCTTCTCACCCCCGAAAGGGCCCACAATACTGGAAAAGTGTAGTGTCCTAGAAATCACAGATGCACAGGTGAAAGCAGCCCTTTCAAAAGCCAAAAACACAGCGTCAATGGGGCCAGATGGTGTCCCAGGCTGCGTCTTGCATGAACTACAGAATGAACTCCCACCTAAACGCACTGTTCAGCCTCAGCCTCCTCACAGGCTACATGCCCACAGAATGGCACACAGCAATGGTTATTCCACTCCACAAAGGAAGGGCCATAACTGACCCTGGTAACTATCGCCCCATAAGACTGACTAGCCTGGTCTGCAAGGCTATGGAGCACATCATCATGGAACTCATTAACAAAGACATTGGGAACCTCCAAACACTTGACCCGACCCAATTCAGCTTTGTTAAGGGCAGAACATGCCTACTAAGCCTAGTTGACTTCTTCAAGACAGTCACCAAGGCCATAGATGAGGGAAAGGTGGTTCACACAGCCTACCTTGACTTCGCCAAGGCTTTTGACACTATTCCCCACTCGGGTATTACAGAAAAACTCACCAGCCTGAACATAAACCCCTATGTCATGAGATGGGTTGCCAACTGGCTTACAGACAGAACTCACACGGTAAGAATAGTGGGCTCCAGGTCCGACTCTAAGCCAGTCACAAGTGGTGTCCCACAAGGCTCAGTCCTGGGACCCCTACTGTTCGGCATATACTTCTCAGAAGTACAGGCAAACACAGGAAGGCTATGGCTAACCAAGTTCGCTGATGACTGCAAAATGTGAGCCAGAACTGATTCTCCAGCTGACACAGACATCCTCGAAAAGGGCTTACTGAGATGGACACCTGGTGTTAAAGTCATGGCCTCAAGCTAAATGCCAAAAAATGCATAGTCATCCCATTTGGGAAAAAGAAAACACCCATGAATTACCACATAGGTGGCAGCCCCCTTAATACAGAAGAGGTAATAAGAGATATGGGGACCCAGGTAGATAGTAATCTCTCCTTTAACAATCATATTGCCAAAGTAGTTAGGAAATCCTTCTATGTGGCCCATCTAATTACTAAAGGGTTCACATCTAGAAATAAAGAGGTTATAGTGCCCCTCTACTCGTCACTCATCAGACCCATCATAGAGTACAATGCCTAGGGTTACCACCTGTCCCACTTTGCGAGGGACATAGGTCCCTCTTTGGGCAATTGTGTCCTGCAAAAAAAGTTTCAAAAATGGCAAGTGTCCTGAGATTTTAGGACAAAGTTATTTCCTATATTTTATGTAATTGTTCCATAAAACAGTTATTCTGTATCTGAAACACCTAAATGTTATAAGAAACAGAATAAGCAACTAAAATGCTACAAGAATAAGCTTTTATTTAGGCAAAAAAGTGAAGTTTTGTCCTTTGTACTTGCCATGGGTATGTTTAGCCTGCAAAATCTGATGTATGTACCAAAAATGTCCCACTTTGGGCATTTGAAAAGGTGGCAACCCTAACAATGCCCCATTTGGAATGTACCTCACAAGACACTTCCAACAGCTGTAATGACCACAAAAGTACCTCACCAAGAGGATTACTGGCCTCAAACATATGTCCTATGCAGCCCGACTGAAAAAACTCCGGCTGTACTTAGTGGCATATTGCTTACTCAGAGGTGATCTCTGCCTGACTTACAAAGCTATGACCAACTCAGAATTGATGGACATGCTCCACCTAAAGAAATCCAAGTCACTGTGAGCCACGTGCTCTAGTGAGCTAAACCTTGCCACAACAATAAATAAAACATGCTGGAGGGATAGATTCCTGTCACAGAGACTCCCCATGCTTTGGAACAAAATTCCAAACTACATTAGGCAGATCCCCTCACTAACACTCTTCAAGACAAACCTTGAAGAGTGGATGGGTAACAGAAAATACACCCCTGGGATCACTTCATTGGCTCTGCTTGACAGAGGATCAGTTAATTAACCAATGGGGTGTCGAAAGCCGACACACTCTAGCTAGGCTAAAAAATATCCTCAGGCAGATAGCCTAGTACCTACCTATGAACCTATGTACTTAGTATGTGAATCCATTCCAGGTAGGTGGCACTCCAGTGCATGATTTTGTGTTCTACACCTGCAGCTAGCAACCTGTTTCTGTAGGATATCTGTAGATAGGTTGACAATATGGAGTCACAATGAGCGAAAGATTGTCTGTGCTGCTTGTGTTACATGGTTGGTGTTAGCAGAGATATTCAGACATATGTACTGTTTTACACTGTGATGTATTATGTCATCAACTACTGACAGATATACTTATTTGTTCACAGTTATTTCCTGGGAAATTCAAGATGAATGAAGCTGTGTCCAGGATTGTGGTCTGCAGCCTACATATTCTTGCACACTCATGCCATTCTGGAGAGGTATCTGCAGACACTTGCTGATGGGTCTGTGTAAATGGTCCAGCACCTTGGTACTGTGGTGGCTGAGGATCCCCTGCTTGTATATCTATTGACATAACAGAATGGCCATATCCTGCTGTGGCCATACCTCTCAGCTGTACAGATTCACCCAGGTTACCCAGAGGCATGGATCATATATCTGGTCAGTTCCCCCTCACATTGTGGTTTACAAGCAGGTTTGTAGCCACCCATTACTGGGTTTGCAGGCAGGGGCAGTATGGGCACACATCAGAGTTTCAGACTTCACACACTCCATGACGTCCATGCTTCTACACCCCCCACTCTGTTATGCTATCCTCTTCCTAACATTATGCGAGCGATATCTGAGAAGTATCCCTATAGTTGTCCCTTCATCCCAGCGGTATTAAGAGGTGGTCCTCAGTTCATGCAGTAGGACATGGTGGGCATGCTACTGGGATTTGTTGACATGGCCTTGCATTTGTGTTCTGTGGACTGTGTTATGTTGTTAGCTGGCACCCCATGAGATAACATACATTGGCAGTACAGGTGAGCCACAGGCCTTTGACAGAGGACTGTAGGGCATTTTGTAGTGATGCAGGCCATCTGTAGCAGGCCAGTGCATTATATCACTCCTACAGTCCTAGGCTGCGAGCCGCTGGATTCCCCTGGGGTGAGAGGGTAAGTGTGCAAGGTGTTAATGGCAATAATTCCTGACCATATTAATCCATTGTTCTGGATGCTGGGAGGGTGTTGCTTACAGCTAGGAACACACCTGCATGGGACACCTATTCAGCATGCTGCATTATGTGGGTATTCCCATACAGAAGTGGGGGTCATACTGTACTCATTCCCAACAGCAGGGCTATGACCTGTGATAAACCTGCGGCTGATGGTGGTATGAGCTTAGTGCATGTGTGATATGGAAGCTTCTTGCAGCTGACTCACAACTATACCTGAGACATTCCTTCTGCCTTGTGCAGGGACATAGGCATTCTCTTCTTACTTCATAACTGTGCCTTTCGTGGTCTGTCAGTGATTAGCCAGACTACATCAGTATTCCATACTACACAGACAACTAATGTGCTGCTAACCTGTCTGTATAATTCCAAAGTTGTGTCCGGTTGACAGTTACATTTTATATACTCTGTTTAGGCTACTTCCACCTGTGTACTGTGTTTATGTCTGGGCCCACATTCATGGCATGTTCATCTTTCAGATGTTGACAGATATTGATATCTGAAGAGTGAGTATGGATGACTACTGAATTGGGTCTTGCTGTGATGCATTGTGGTTGGTACTGCAGTTGTCAGAACATGGCCCTGTCATCAATAGTACTGGCCATAGGCCACCGAGACACAACCCTCCATGCCTACATGCTGACCACTACCACACAATATACAAAACACAACAACCTAACACATAGACCCCTGCATATTGTACACATGCAACAATCTATCCTGTAAATTGGGCCAGCTCAGGTAATCTGTGCTCCACTGTTATTAAACCCACACATACATGTTACTGCATTTCTACATAGGATTGTGGGGAGGGGGCACACCTGACAACTGTAAACATTTGCTATGACTGTACTGGTATTTCAGATACTCTGTGGGCTTCCATTTCATTTTTGAATTCTGACCTATCATGCAGATTAGAGGCATATCAGTAGAGTAAAGATCTTAGGTTTTATTGACCTACATTTCAGTTTCAGACTTCTTACCCTTCAGAACTAACATACAACTGCCAGACCTGTTGTAGTCTGTCTGTGTATGTTTGGAGGGGGGCTTTTCTCCATTGCCATCAATTGGAGGCCTTAGCACAGCCTTTTATTTATGGCCATCTGCAACTGTCCTGCTGGCTGAGACTGTTGTTGGGTATGTGAGCCTCACTGACATGCATGTATGTGTCCTGTGGACACATTTGGGCCACCACATGTACTACAGTGGGATTTGTCACCTTGTCTAGTACCGCCCACTTTGTTGACACCAGTATTTGTTATGGATTTCATGCTGCCCATATAGGTTTCCACTATCTGCTGCCATCCCATTCAGCCACCCGATTCCCTTGCATGCTCACATCCATACCATAGATACAACTAGCAGAACATACTACTCCATTCAGCAATTGATAGGAAGAGTGACTTACCTTGTGACTGTGCCAGTACCGAGGATGGTGCTGGAGGGCTGACTATGTCAGATGCACATAGTACACACCCTATACATGGTAAAGCACAGGTAGTGTCATGTTTAGCATCCCTTTTACTGTATGTCGAAGTCAGAGAGAGAGAGGTGTCATTTCCTGGGTTCCTACCATGTCAGTGTATGTGCTAAGCGTTGCCTCTTTGCCAAAGCCTGGGCATACTGGGCAGGCCTCCTTCTGCCTACATGGGCAGGCTCAGGTTGTTCCTCTTCCGAGTCACTCTGTGTCTGTGCTGGCCTTGGCAATGATGGGGGGCTGTGTGATCCTGCCCCGTGCTGTTCCTGCTGCAGCTGTGTGCATTTCTGATGGGTGTCATCAGCTATGGCTCCAGTATGTAACCAGCATCCTCCACTAGGTGGCCATATGGGATGTCCCCATTGGCAAATCTCTGGTACAGCTGTGTCATATGCCAGATGTGGGAGTCATGATAGCTTCCAGGGCTGCCAGCACACACAGTCATGATAATGCCCTGGGCATCGTACCTGACCTGGCAGTTGATGGAGGGGAAGCCCTTGCGATTTATGTAGACCCTAACCCGATCACCAGGTGGTGCTTTGATGTGTATGTGTGTGCAGTCTATAGCACCCACTACCTCAGGGTATTCTGCTATTTGGTGGAAGAGATGCATATTGCTGGTCAAAGCCTTATGGGTGTTAAGGAAATATATGTGCTCACCGGCATGTGCTGACATGGCATCCAGGAACTAGTGGAGTATGCTGAATGCTGTTGCCTGTGAGATCCCCATGGTATCCCTAGTTGGCCTTTGGAAGGTACCTGTGGCTAGTATTCTTAAGCCTACACATACCTTGGTATCCACTGGGATGGGTTCCCCTCTGTTGTTTCTGTGTGTGAAACGTGGCCGGCACAGCTCAACAATTTACTGTAGGAGGTCCCTGTCCATCCTATAGTGCTCCACTATCTGCAGCTCATGTAGACCCCGGTAGGTTACCCTGGGTCTGTACACTCTTCTCCTTCTCCTCACTGTGGGTTGGTCATCCTCATTCTCATCCTCACCACCCTCAGTCTTTTCCACATATTGATGTATGAGAGCGACAGCAGCCCCTATAATTTTGTTAGTTTTGTCAGGTAAAATTTCCCCGTCTGTGTACACTGGTGGTGTAGAGTTTGTGGGATAAAAAACAGAGTGAAAGCTGTTTGCATAGTTTATAGTAGTTTGCTGGGCTGGGCTGCTACCTGTGTAATTGGCTGATTCTGATACATTTCACTGGCCAGCTATACTAGTTCTCCTTGATTGCCTTCCTACTGCTGTTTTCCCTTCCCGTTTCCTTCCCCTTTAAGCCCCGAGGTGCGCTGCACATACCCAGTGCTCAGATGTGAACATAGCTGCTATTTCCTGTTTTTTTTTTTTTTTTAAACCCAGTGCATGGTGTGCACACCCATTTAGGCAATGTAAACACTGCTAGGGAGCCTCAGACACACCCCCCCTTCCTTAGCTTTGCTTAGCTAAGGGCAAACACGGGCCACAGAGCTCCAATAAGCTTACAGCATGAATGACACTCCTCCTTATGAGGTCATCTACCTGTTATGCTTATACCATGGTTTTGTTGCACCTACATGGTTGGGTGCAAGCTAACAATGAGGGGAAATTTGTGATTCAGTATCAATTCCCCTCATTTGCATAAAACTGACTGCTAATGCATGGTTACAAAATTGATACTCAGCCTTCCCCCTTAGCAACCACTCTTCCGTTGTATTGTTGTCTTATGCATGCCATTGACTATTATGGCAGAATGCTGATTTTGGTTTAAAAGCTTATTTCCAACTTTTTTCATTACTTTCGGGCCAATCCCATTTGCGCACCGCTACTCTACTCTTAAATGGCTAAAATCGGCCAAAAAAAAAGCTATTTTTTATAATTTTACAACTATTTCCCATGCCAATGGCCATATATTTGACCATTGGCATGCCTACTAAATTGAATACATGCTTTCATTTGAGCTGTCATGCCTCCGTTTTGTAATTTGCCGAAATGTATTCGGTTAGTAGCCAAATACATTTCTGCAGGTTACACTATTCCTGCACAGATGCCTGCCTGCTTCCTGAATCGCTAATTCATCTCATTTGCATGGTTTTCACCAGCAAATGGGGTAATTAGCATACAGGAGCTGTGTCTGTGCAGGAATAGTGTAGGAGAGCTTGTGCACGTCATGGGAGCTCATTCCTGGATCGCTTGTCGGCCATATTGCATGCAGCAGCTCTTGCACTATTCTTGCACGCTATGCAGAGCTTGCTGAATCCCGGGGAGTATTTACGTTTATATAAATTTGCCAGAATAATTAATCTGAAATGATACTCTTTTCGTCCTTAATGTGAAACGTGAACTAGGGGCTTTCTGCACAGGTGCTGAATCCACAGAGGAACTTTGGACACCTGTTACGCTTCCTCTACTAATAGAAGCCATTTCATATTTTTTAAGTTATCACAATTTTATAAGAATGTTACCCTGTCAGATATTAGTGGAGCCCTGAGGTACATGGAACCCCATTGCATGTCACTGCTTTACTTGCATGTCAGCGTAATTCACTCCATTGTAATTAGAGACACGTGAGCTATGCCTGCTGTCTGAATTTGCAAAATCACGTCTGTTATTCTTCATAAACATTAAAAAATAATTTACATTGTAGCTTTGACTTTCTCAAATTCTTTTCTACCTACTCTATTTTATTTAGCTTCAGTGTCACTGCATGTGCCTTTCTGTTCTTCTTATGTATTTATAAATATTATAAGTAGTCACTACTATTGACTGAATTACCTATCTTTTTCTTAATTTGGACCTTTGCCTTTCTGTCTGTCTTTCCTACTTCTTCTCTCTTTAATTTGTGCTGTTTTATCCTCTATTAATTTTTTACTTCCTTATATGTCTTAAATGTTGTAATAGTTTCCCTAACTTTAATTATCATCATTTTATAGACCATAACTATAACAGCTTTTCTTAGGGACTACCCCAGTTTTACCAAAGCCTGCTTAGGTTTATATGTTCATATGCAGCTGTTAGGCATGTTCTTGCTGAGACTATTGAGGAGCCTAGCCCAATCTCCCAGTTGCCCTAGAGCACTGTCCAGTTAAGTGACTTACACAAAGTCATATAGTAGTCAAATGGTGACCACGGAGCTCAAACTCTTGGCTACAGGAAGTAGCTCATTAATGGTTCATAGCCCTAATTCTTTGTGCAAACTGCTTGTTTACTCCTTCCTGTTTATAAAAGAATCAGCATACATCAAACTGACAGACATTAGCTAAGTGCTTTTAAGTAACCTCAGTGGGTAGGTCCTGTGTATTTCAGAGGCAGTCTAGCTTTCACAACTGCCAGCTCACAACACACTCAAACAACATATAAAGAACTCTGAAAAGACTAAGCCATATTAACACAATGCTTTATAGGATAAAGATCCTACTGCCCTCCACTTCTAAATTATAAGGTATCCATTAGGAAATTTTCTGGATAATGTTTATAAATTGAGATACATGGACAGAGGGCTTATATACTACTCTATCCTTTTCAGACAACACGGCAAATCTGACTCTCAGAATTAATGACTGATGGTTAGTTGTTTATATCATATCTCTGCTTATATGCCTTGATGCTATAATAGCCACAAGGGTCAGCATCCTAATGTCATAAATGGAATACAGCCCCTAATATTTCCTTCTATTTTCTGTAAGAACCGATCTGACTTACAGATCCCACTAATAAACAGGGTATGCAAATCTGTCAGCCATTCACATGGTACAGCATTCCACTTAATTATACTGGAGAAAGTTATGAGTAATTATAACTGAGTGAGTCACTCTATGACTGTTTACACTTCCATCCAGACTGCTCATCCTTCACTGTTTTAAGATTTTTGTAACCAGACATATGCAGCAACCACTTTTACTTCTTGTGTTCTATATTGCTGTATTAAATGTTGAAATCTGTTGTTAAGTTTAATTCCTGGAGAACTTTCTCTGCATTGAGTGTAACCACAGAGTTGTTCTGGACTGCATCAGAAATTGCCAGGCTAATAAACCTACAACCTAAATACATTAAGGTCAGATTTTTATATTATATATATAGTGTAAGAGTGATTAGAATATTCTCATAAACACACACAAACACACACACACACACACACACACACACACACACACACACACACACGCATGCATACACACAGTTTCATACTTTGCACATGTATATGTTTGTCTGAGCAGTCAATTTTCCTTTTTAGTAATTGAAAATAAAAATATGCAGTGATTCTAGCACAAGGCTCTCTTTCAGCAGTCACATACAGCGGCTTATGCTATAAATCATTTGCCTGAGATCCACACAAAGTCCTAATACCAACTACACTATAGAATTATAACTCCTGATCCATGACCTGTTCTAATGCCAACTAAACTATTGACTGTAAGACCCAGCTCCATGTCCAGTCCTAATGACAAGAAGCTATAAAATGATAACCCCAGATCCATGTCCAGTCCTAATACCACCTACACTGTAGAATGATAACCCCAGATCCATGCCCATTCCTAATACCACCTACACTGTAGAATGATAACCCCAGATCCATGCCTAGTCCTAATACCACCTACACTCTAGAATGAAATGATAATGTCAGACTCATGCCCAGTCCTAATACCCACTACAGTATAGAATGATAACCCCAGACCCATTCCCAGTCCTAATGCCAACTACACTGTTGTTCGACCCAGCTCCATGCCCAGTCCTAATGACAAGAAGCTATAGATTTATAGCCCCAGACCCATGCCAAGTCCTAATGCCAACTACATTACAAACTATTACGCCAAGATCCATACCCATTCCTTATGCCAACTACATTACAAACTGTTAGTCCCAGATCCATGCCCAGTCCAAATGCTAACTACACTATAGACTGATAGCCCCAGATCAATTCTGCATTTCTTGTGCCATCTACTCTGTAGACTGTTAACCCATGGGCCATATACCAGTCCTGATGCCTGCCATCTCTACTCTGTTCAGAGGCTCTGGAAAACATCCGTGCATTATCTTCACTTTGTATAGATGTGTGAATCTTTAGTACCTGGATGACATACATTAAGATGAGTTAAGTGCATGCAATTTAACAAATAAAAAAATAGTTACTGCAACATCTCTAAATAATTGTCCTTGTGTTTGAAAGAATAACTAAAATTTAATTATTGCATCAGCATTGTATTACAAAGTCTGAACTGAATAACAATAGGACACATTTATTCAGCACCTCTCTTGAATTACCTTGATATAAAATACATGCTACTGTAGAAACAAGTAAGCATATATTTGTACAAAATGAATTGATTTCAGATATTGTCTCCCAACCTTCAAAAAGGACCTAATTGTACTGCCTTACCAGAATGCCAACACAATTAATCCTGCTATAAACATCAAACACATGAACAGTTTTGAAACAGGCATTTCATGTCTTTTTGTCATGTTAATTTTTCAAGACAGGACAGTTCTCTTGGATTTTCTGTGTAAAATGCACATTTTTGTGACAGCTGCTGTCATCTGAGTAGCATTGTAACAACATCATTTTTACAACAATAACTTCATATAAAATTTATAGGTGAGCATTTCTGGGCATCAGGAGAAATCTCCTGGGAAAAGCAATTCGTTTTTATTTCTGTAGCATTAGCGTGCTTCTCTCTGTCATTAAAAGGTAGTTACCCAGGGCCACAGCAGGACATTAATTCACAACATTATAGTTATTCACAGAAGAGATATGTTTAGCATTATAGTCCTGGGACTCATTCACTAAGTTATTAAAACAGTGCTTCTTAAGGATGTCATACTCATATATAACTGATACAAACTGCATATTTATCTTTAACGGTTCAACTCAGTAAAAGTTCATCTCTCGCTCTCTCTCTCTCTCTCTCTCTCCCCCTCCCTCCTTAGGTAAGATTTGT
>NC_056732.1:1471454601-1471467101 GCF_019279795.1 Protopterus annectens | reverse complement strand
TTTGTTAACACTAACCAAATGTTTCTACACATACTCCCAGATTTTGGGCTGATGTTGTGCACATAGCTATCCAACTTTTTCTGCACAGACTCTGGCCATGTGTTGACCACATGCTGGTGTAAAGGGACATATCTAGAATATTGCTCTCTTCCACCTTTAGTGACCTCACACACATATATACATGCTTTCTTACACAGTTATATTCTGTAGCACAGTGTGGGTGACAGTGATCAGTGATACTTTATTATTCACAGAAACTGCAACACTCACAATTCCCTACAATACCAGAGTGAACAGTTCCAGTGCAGGTTAAAATGTTCTGTATTTCTCAGCACAGTGTTCGTATCCGACGTACCTGTGGGAGCAATGTTTGTTAGCACTACCTGACTGTTGCCACACAAACTTCCAGATTACACATTAGTATTATGCACATACATTTCAGTCTATTACTGTACACACTCTGGTCACAGCTTGACAACATGGGAGTGTAGATAGGACATACTTGAAATATTACTCGTCTAACAGTTTCGGGGGTTGCTACAGTAACAGGTATGTTCTCATAGGTATTTGACAGTCACTTGTATTCCCTGTTTGCTGGCTAAGCATCTGGGGTCATCCTACAGACTTACCAGGGGGACAGGCAGCAGATATGGGCCCATATACTGGACATGCTGGCCTCATCTGTACAGTTGTGGGGTATGATTCTGTATGCAGCCTACATCCACTCCCAGGATTCAGACCATGGCTGTGTCTGCTACAACTTAAACACTGTCCATCACAGTTCATAGGTTCATAGGTTCATAGGTTCATACTAGGCTATCTGCCCTAGGGCATTTATAAGCCTAGCCAGAGTGTGTGTGGCTTTCACCACCCCTTAAGATGAGAATACTACGCCCTTTTAGGGTTTAGTTTACTGTGCCTATGTCTAGTAGTGACACAGAGATGACCCCCGGGGTAAACCTACGATCTCCCATCCACTCGTCAAGATTTCTCTTGAATAGAATCAGTGAAGGGCTCTGCCTAACATGGACTGGGATTCTATTCCAGAGTGTAGGGAGCCTCTGGGTTATGAATCTGTCCCTCCAGCACGTCCTATTTATTTCTGTGTTGAGGTTTAAGTCTCTTGCTCCCGTGGCTCTGATGGATTTGGATTTTCTGAGGTGGAGCATGTCCATTAATTCCGGATTGGACATGGCCTTGTACGTCAGGCACAGGTCACCTCTGAGTAGGCGGTATGCGACTGAATAGAGCTGGAGTTTTTTCAGTCGGGCAGCATATGACATATGTTTAAGACCCTTTATCCTCTTGGTGAGGAACTTTTGGGGTCTTTCCAACTGCTGCAGGTGTCGGGTGAGATACATCCCAAATGGGGCATTGTACTCAATCATTGGCCTGATAAGAGAAGAGTACAGGGCACAATGACCTCTCTTGATCTAGATGTGAAACCCTTCATGATAAGGTGGGCAATATAGAAGGTCTTCCTAACCACTTTGGCAATGTGAGTGTCAAATGAGAGGTTGCTGTCAACCTGGGTCCCTAGGTCCCTGATTACCTCTTCCGTACTTAATGGATTACCACCTATGTGGTAATTTGTGGGTACCTTGTTTTTCCCAAAGGGTATGACTATACATTTTTGGCGTTCAGCTTAAGGCCATGGCTCTGGCACCAATTATCCATTTCTATGAGGCCTCTCTGAAGGATGTTTGTGTCCGCTGGAGTATCAATTATGGCCCAGTTTGCAGTCATCTGCGAACTTTGTCAGCCACAATCCTCCTATATTTGCCTGTACCTCGGAAAAATAAATGCCGAACAAGAGGGGTCCCAGGACTGAGCCCTGTGGGACACCGCTTGTGACTGGCTTAGAGTCTGACATAGCTCCAGCAACTCTGACCCTGTGGGTTCTGTCCTTGAGCCAGTTTGCAACCCATCTTGTGACATATGGGTTTACATTTAAGCTGGTGAGTTTGTCTATGATGCCCGAGTGGGGTATTGTGTCAAAGGCTTTTGCAAAGTCAAGGTAGGCTGTGTGAACTGCCTTGCCCTCATCAATGGCCTTAGTGACTGTTTCAAAAAAGTCGACCAAGTTCAAAAGGCAGGATCTGCCCTTGACAAAGCCAAATTGGGTAGGATCCAATGTCTGTAGGTCCCCAATGTCTTTGTTTATGAGTTCCATAATGATCCTCTCCATAGCTTTGCAGACCAGGCTTGTCAAGCTTATGGGGCGGTAATTTCCAGGGTCCGTAGAAGCACCGCCTTTGTGAAGTGGGACCACAGTTGCATCTGCTATATAGATATTGCTGTATATCTCTTATCTGCTTTCTGTCTTATTAATCCCATGTGCTTTTGCATTCTGGCCTTGTATTACAACACTCTTATACAGATTTCCTAGACAGTTATATGTTGTAGGACAGTGTGAGCAACAGTGATGTGTAATAACTCATTATTCAGAGCAACTGCATCAGTCGCACTGCCATAAAATACCAGTGTAAACAGTGCCAGTACTGGGTATCATTCTTGTATTTCTGGGCACAGTATTGGTATCTAACAGACCTGTGGGAGAAATGTTTATTAGCACTACCTGAATGTTCCCACACACAGTACCAGATTCCACATTACTATTATGCACAAACATCTCACTCTGTTACTGTACACACTCTGACCACAGCTTGACAAGTTGAGGTGTAAATGGGACATACATGGCTTCTTAGTCTCATAAGGTATTGTGGAGTTGCTAGTGCGCCCGCTTTGTTCTGATAGATGTGTGTCAATCAGTTGTATTTCCTGTTTGCTGCCTATACGTCTGGAATCATCCCACTGATTTCCCAGAGAGACAGGTTGATAGGCAACAGATATGGGCCACTTTACTGGACATTCTGGACATTTCTGTACAGTTTTGGGGTATGATTCTGGATGCAGAGTACTACCACTGGCAGGATTCAAACCATGGCTGTTTGTGCTATAAAAACAACAATTCACATCTCAGTTTCATGTGCTATTCAGGTTTTGTTGTCTGCATTTTGCCTGTTTTCTGTCTATGTGTCTCTCAGTTGTACTAAATGGCCTCTGTGGATTACACCTGTCATATAAAGGCATTCCTACACATTCAATTTACAGTGCACAGTGTGGGTAACAGTGCTTAATACTACATTACTATTATATGATTGCTAATCTACATTACCATATGATACCAAAGTATATGCATGCAGTCCAGAAGTTAGACCTTTATTGTCAGGTTATTACACTTTTATTGACATACAAATGATATGAGACTCTTCCTGCCATAATCTCTAGTGCATGCAGTACTTGCCTTGAACTATACAGGTTTTATACAGGCAATTAATTTACTACTAATTTTAGTTTTATTTCCTATGACAGTAATTGCATGAGTATTACTGTCCTGCCTCACATTGTAACCTTGCCAGGCGACTGACGTGGGCCACCTGGTTTGTAGCCCACTCCATTGCAGCTGTGAGGGACATAAGAGGAATATTTTGCCATACCTATCCATGATATACCTGAGCTGGCAATTATTACACACATACTGGGGTGATACTTACACATGACTGGAACATCCCCTGACACTCTAGCTTCTTGGAGCCACTCCTGCAAGAGGTCCTCCTTACCCCGCATTAAGTCAGCATAGTGATGCCTGACCTGGTCACCAGTTCGGGGTATGCCAGTGGCACTGGTGCGGTCATGGGTGAGATGGTCCCATGCCTCCGCCTTATATTGGTAGCCCTGGTACTGGCCCTACAGCAGTCTCTGATCATGGTCTTTGACAAGGAGTCCTGCCATGACCTTGGACTCCTGGATGCATCAGCGCTGTGCCCAGAAGTGCACACCTTCTCCCCTTACTGCCATTGTGCCTGCAAGGGGAAGCTACAACCAGTTATGAGATGTATTCCTGCCTCTTGGGTATAAGTAGGGACGATTTCCCACACTTTTCTGTGATTGGCCAGTTTTGAAAAGGCTAAGCTATGGGCAAACTTGCTTACCTAGGGCTGGCATCATTTAAAGGGATATAACACTGGGCACATTGAGTCAGCTGTCCTACACATTGCTTACACCTCCTAAGCTGGCCTGTGCAGTGCTTAGCATTTCTTACATTAGAATTTGCATTAGAATTTGGCATTGAGTTATTATTCATTACACCTTATATATAAGCTTGGTATCCATGATTCATATGTACATACACTGTATGGGGTCCTTGTGTTTTATTGGGGACTTCAACACTCTATTACAATTACACCTGACTTCTGGCCTTACTGCTGTACTCCGGTTCACATATTTATATTATGCAGTGGGTTAAGGCACATATGTCTGTGTACTGATTCCTTTGACAGGTTTAGTTTGGTTTTACTATGGTGAATACTTGTTTGCTGATAGCTCATTCTTCTGTAGTTCTGTTATGGCTTGGTGGTTAACTACTGTGACTATGGTGTATATGGTCCTGGGTTCAAGACCTACATGGCTGTTTATTTTGTTGATGGCCAGAACAAGGGCCATTGGATACAGAGTGATTAAGGCACTTTTGAGCATTTGTAAGTGTGTTTGTGTGGGTTTGCATGATGGTAAGCACTGCTAACCTGCCGGTACATCTGCGTACAGAGTTAGCTTCAGAATTGCTTAACGAGTGTAGGCATTGCTTGCCGTCGCGCAAACAGGGTTAAACTCACTTACTAGTGCTTAAATATGCTTACTACTGCTTATTGGTGCGTAAACCTGTTTACTAGTGCTTTATTCATTGTGACACTGACACCTCACATGTGCATTTACTAAAGTACCCCAGTTCATAAATATATGTTATTTAGTGGGTTTTGCAACATAAATATTAATCATAATGTACTTTGCCATGGAAAATGGAATGCTCTGCAGTGGGACTCGAACCAGGAATGCCTGCTCGTAAGGTGAATGCTCTGCCCACTACACTATTGCTATGCTGCTTCATTTGTATATATCTTCCTTGTTATCCTCTTCAGCCATTTAAGCTGCACTAACCGTAGCTAAGCGATGGGCACACCAGCTCACCTATGGTTAGCTTTAATGGGATTTTTATAAAAAAAATAAATAAAGGGTTTGTTCATTTCATTTATGTATACTGTTGCTGTTGAACACAAGGGGGACTGTTGTTGGGGATATGCGGACACCTATGAGCGGTCTCGCTCATTTCTGAACTCTTTCTGTTGTTCTTCATTGCAGGGGCATGTATATTCTGAGAGCTCTGCTCTCAGACACGCCCCCTGCACTCTTATATGCTCCGTGTAAGACTAGGAGCTCAGGCAGCATGCCTCATTACTATGGATGGCGCGCTGCTGTCCTGCTCCTAAACAGCTGCCTCCATGCAGGACTAAGCTAGTCCTGCACAGAGGAATAGTAAATCTGGGGGCAAGTCTTCTTGGGTACACACCTGCCATCAATTAAAGAGACTTTAATTAACCCTAAATAAAGTGCAGCTGTCCTAGTAGGATTTTCCTGACATTTACTCAGTTGCCTGCTACAGCAAAACTCATGGTCCGCAGAGAGCTTACAAAGCATCAAAGGGATCTCATTGTTGAATGGTATCAGTCAGAAGAAGGGTACAAATACATTTCCACAGCATTGGATATACCATGGAACACAGTGAAGACATTCATCAAAAAGTGGAGAAAATATGGGACAACAGTGACATTGCAAAGAACTGGACGTCCCTCCAAAAGTGAAGGAAAAGACAAGATGAAAACTGGTCAGGGAGGCTGGCAAGAGACCTACAGCAACACTGAAGGAGCTTTAGGAATTTCTGGCAAGTAGTGTTTGTGTACTACATGTAACAACAATCTCCCCTATTCTCCATATGTCTGGACAATGGGATAGGGTTGCAAGACAGAAGCCTTTTCTTACACGGAAAAACACTCAGGCCCAGCTAAAATTTGCAAAACAATACATCAAGTTACCCAAAAGCATGTGGGAAAATGTGTTATGGTCTGATGAGACAAAGGTTGAACTTTTTGGCCAGAATTCCACAAGGTATGTTTGGCGCAAAAACAACAATTCACATCACCAAAAGAATACCATTCCCATGGTGGTGGTGGCAGTATCATGCTTTGGGGTTGCTTTTCTTCATCTGGAACTGGGTCTTTAGTCAAGGTAGAGGGAATTTTGAACAGTTCCAAATACCAGTCACGTGTGGCCCAAAACCTTCAGGTGTCTGCTCAAAAGCTGAAGATGAAGAGGAAGTTCACCTTTCAACGTGACAATGACCCGAAGCATACATCCAAATCAACAAAAGAATGCCTTTACCAGAAAAAAATTAAAGTTTTGGAATGGCCCAGACAGAGCTCAGACCTAAATCTAATAGAAAATATGTTGTGTGACATGAAAAAGGCTGTGCACAAGAGATGCCCTCGCAATCTGACAGATTTTGAGTGCTTTTGCAAGGAAGAGTGGACAAATATTGTCAAGTCAAGATGTGCCATGCAGATAGACTCATACCCAAGAAGACTGCAAGCTGTAATTAAATCAAAAGGTGCTTCAACAAAGTATTAGTTTAAGGCTGTGCACACACATCAAAGTATTAGTTTAAGGGTGTGCACACTTATGCAACTAGCGCGTATTGTACATTTTTTATTTTTTATATTTTTTTCCCCTAACATATTTGTTTTTCAATTAAATTGTACAGGTTATGGATCACATTAAAGGTGGGAAAAGTTTTGAAATGATTTATTGTGGTCTCATTTTTTTTTATATCACAAAAACCTGGCATTTTAACAGGGATGTGTACACTTTTTATATCCACTGTATATAATGGTTCCTAGTGACCAGAAGTGACATTTTTACTTATGAGGGCTCAGGTAGTATATTGAAGGTGCTAACACTCTACAAATGTAAAATGATCCACTGTAAGAGCTCATTCACACTTTTAGTAGGTAATATTGTAAAGCTGTTAAGATGTCAGGCTATGAAGTTTAAAATGTGATTATGAATTCTGTCAGCTTCTATAAACATAATATAAGACCTTAACTAGATAATATAATTTCCCTGTACCCCTAGATCATGCCTGAAAAACCAAACATTTATACCTGTCCGAAGCACTCTTGGTAACTGTAGATCAGTGTGCATGACAGAATGTGCTGTGTCTTTAAGAAGCATGTCGAAGGCTGAGTGTGCATGTATATATATACCAGGCACATGCTATTCGTAGTGCCAGAGAGTGAGCATGCATGATTGCAGTTGTTAGTTTGTATATAATTTACTTAAGTTAAAGTCAGCAAACTTCTATCGTGATGTGTTTATATATAATAAAGCTGCTTGAACAGAACCCATGAAGACTCTTCTATTGTGTCCAAAGTAGGAGAGCGACATGGTGTCAGAACTGGGATTGCAAAGAATAATATTCTGAGCCATGAGGTGCAGAGATGATAGTGAAGGTAAACTAAAAGAAACGAGCACGTAAAAGAGCCAGAAAAGAATCAAAGGCAATGAGAATTTGCACAAATCGCTTATTTTATAAAAAAAAGACAAAACGGCATTATATGGGCACAAACCGCATTATTAAACAAGCAGGAGGCACAAAAGGTTTATTAACAAAGGGAAATGTTCAAAATAAAGATATTTGATGAAACGATTAACAGAAAGCAAAACAAGTGTGTTTAAGGCAAAACAGGCATGTTTAGAATAGAACAAGCACAAGAAAAGTACATTAGGCATGAAAAGAGATTAAACGAGCACAACAAATATACTAAGGGCAAAAAGGGCACATTAAGCATAAATCAAGCAAGGTGATTGCATGTGTTTTGGCAAAGTGCTGTGTTTTGGCATAACTACAACATTGTATTGTATCAAGGGCATAACTAATGTTATTCAAAGCATCTCAAAGTGTGTACAAGTGCTTACAGTGTGTGCCTATTACTGTGTATGCATTCCGAAGAGTTTCTTTGTGTGCAAAGTGCAACTTTTTCGTGAAGTACAGTCAAAGTATAGCCATTTTAAAAAGTTTCTTTTGCTGGGTGTGCCTGTTTATAAAGTGCCACCATTACCAAATGTTTCTTGCACTGTAAAGAGTTGCCTAGCAAGGTACCACCATTTTGGGAAATTTCAATTTGCTGTGTACAGTTTATTCACAAAATGCAATTACTTTGAAATGTTATTGACTCTGAGCTTCTCTTGCCCAGTTCATTCGCATTATGCAGTTATTTGAAATGTTTCTTAAAATGATGATAGATTACTTTTGCAACACAGTAATTTCAAGAGTATTACAGTGCCCTAGAGACTTATTTCGCAAAGTCCATTTACACAGAGACTTGCATCGAGCAGTTATTTGATATGTTTATTACACGGATAAGTGGTGATTTCTTACAATACAGTCATTTCAAGGGTAATACAGTGCCCAAGAGAGAGACTTATTTTGCAAAGTTCAGTTATACAGAGGCTTGTTCTGCTATTAGGCAAAGTTACAAATACTGGCATAAATTTCAGGCATATGTGTATGTATATGTGTTTGTGCTTATTTGCAAAACCCTTTACTGGTATGTGTTAATATGGCAGACGGATTTCGAAAGTCCTTACCTCTTGTATTTGATCAGAATATTGCAGAGAATTGGAGAATATCTGAGCAAGAGTATGATATTTTTATACAAGCAGTTTATTCAGAAAAAGGTACATGCACCAGGGCATTCATTTTGCTAAACTTAGCTGGGTCAGAGGCCATAGAAAGAGAGCTTTTATTTGTGTATGCACCAGCAGTATATGAAGGAGAAGGTGAAAACCATCATATTGTTGTACAGGCTGAATCAAGGGAAGACCCTGAGTGTTTGAAGAGCAAGTTCAGAGAAATGTGTAACCCCTAGGCAAATATTACATTACAGAGGCATTTGTTTTACACAAGATATCAGAAACCAGGAGAAACTTTTGCAGCTTATATAACTGACCTGAGAAACAAGGCTAAAATGTGTCGGTTTGGTGACTTAAAAGATGAGTTGATAAAATACAGACCCTTGTGTGGTATTAATAATGCTGCTGCAAAAAAGTTCTTGCTTCATGACAATGATTTAACATTGAGTAAAGCCATTGAGATTTGTCAAATCCATGAAGTGACAGAAAACACACAAGTATGCTTGTAGGGTTGCCACCTTTTCAAATGGCCAAAGTGGGACATTTTCGGGACAAACATCAGATTTTGCAGGCCGACCCATACTCATGGTCAGTACAAAGGATATAACTTAACTTTTTTGCCTAAATAATAGCTTATTCTTGTAGCATTTTAGTTGCTTGTTCTGTTTCTTATAACATTTAGGTATTTCAGATACAGAATAACTGTTTTATGCAACTATTACATACAATATAGGACATAATTATGTCCTACAATCTCAGGACATTTGCCATTTTTAATATTGTTTGTCAGGACACAACTGCCCAAAGAGGGACTGTCCCTCGCAAAGTGGGACAGGTGGTAACCCTATATGCTTGCAAGTGACAGGAGCATGGTTTCATCAGGCTCCAGAGCAAATGCAGATAGTATACGACATGTGGCAAACAAAAGTAGGCCTAAGCACAAGGCAGGTACAGCCCCTGCTGGCTCACCAGGGAAATGTACAAGCATGACTCAGCAAAACCCAAATCTAGCTTTATTGTTAACTGTTGCAATTGTGGTGCAAATAATGAGTCTAAAAGAGAGAAATGCTTAGCATTCGGTCAGCAATGTCACAAGTGTAAAAAATTGAACCATTTGCAAATCAAGTAAACATCACAAAGTTGTAAAGAAAGGTCACACAAAAAAGCAAGTTGATCAAATAGAGCCAGAGCAGTCAACTTTCTATGTAGATGGTATATCAGTAGTTGGTGAAAGAGTTAATGCAGTGAATTTATTAGCAAAGAAGGAAGTGTTTTGTACTGTCCAGATCAATGGTAAACCCACAGAGCTGAAAGTAGACACTGGTTCAAAGTTTAATGTTATATCAGCAGACTCATTTGCTAAAGTGAAAACTAATAAACAACTCAATATGGCCAGTGGTGTGAAACTTGTTGCTTATGGAGGTGAAGAAATCCAGATAGAAGGTTCAGTGATGCTTTCATGTTATTTGGCCAAGAACTGTTACAACTTGTTAGTCTATGTAGTCCGAAGACCAGTACAGTCTTTACTGGGTCTCAAAGATAGTTTGAGAATGAATCTGCTTTCTTTTACCAAAGAAGTTCATCACATAAGTGCATCTCCTAGTTCCAATTTTTCTGAAGCCATTTTCTCAATGTATGCTGATGTTTTCGATGACAAGTTGGGCAAACTTCCATTTGCGTATTCCATGAAGTTAGACCCAGAAGTCATTCCAGTAGTCAGACTGGCAAGAAGATTCTGATAGCTATGCAGGATAAAGTTAAGGCTCAGTTGGATAAAATGGTGCAGCAAGGTGTAATTTGTCCAGTTACAGAACCAACTGAATGGGTGTCATCTATGGTAGCAGCTCACAAAAAAGGCTCAAACGGAATCAGAATATGTATTGACCAGAGATTTGAGTAAAGCATTGAAGAGACCATATCATCCAATGTGTACAGTTGAAGAAGTCGCAACCCTAATACAGAATGCCACTGTTTTTTCTGTCTTGGATGCAAAAAGGTCATTTTGGCAAGTGATGCTTGATTGCAAATCCTCATTACTAACTACTTTTGGTTCTCTGCTTGGCAGATACAGATTCCTAAGGATGCCATTTGGAATAAATTATGCAAGTGAAGTATTCCATCGTGCAATGGAGCAAATTTTTTTGGGGTTATTCTTGTGCCATAATAGTAGATGATTTATTGGTTGGAGGCAATGGTGAAGCAGAGCATGACAGAAACCTAAAGAAAGTTCTAGACAGAGCATGTGAAGGAAACCTGAAGCTCAATCCTCTGAAGTACAAATTCAGACTTCCAGAAGTTACATATGTAGGTCATTTATTTACCAGCACTGGCTTGAGACAAGACCCTACCAAGCAAGCAACTATTCTTGAGATGTCAGCACCAGACAATGTTCAAGCTCTACAGTATTTCCTAGGCATGGTCAACTATTTAGGTAAGTTTATGCCAGACCTTAGTGAGCTGGCAGCACCTTTAAGAGAGCTGATGTGCAACAGTGTTGCATTGTCATGGTCAGAACAGTACCAGAAGGCATTTGCAGACCTTAAGAAGAAAATTGCCACCTCACCTACATTAAGATACTATGATGTGAACAAACCAGTCACTCTTTCCTGTGATGCTTCAAAATTTGGTCTTGGCACAGTTATACTTCAAGAGGGCAGATCAGTAGCCTATGCAGCTAGAACACTTACCCAAACTGAGATGCAGTATGCTCAAACTGAGAAAGAACTTTTGGCAATAGTATTTGCATGTTCCAATTTTCATGATTATATTTATGGTTGAGCTATTCAGATTGAAACTGACCACCAGCCTGTAGTCACTATTCTAAAGAAGTCTATGCATTCCGCTCAAGTGAGATTACAAAGAATGATGCTCAAATTGCAAAAGTAAAACTTCAAAATGGTCTATACGAAAGACAAATTGCCTATCTGGCTGATACCTTATCTAGATCGCCCAGAAATACGGCAAAACAGTTTGACACAAGAGAATTTTGACTTTGATGTGATAGCAGTGCATAATGTTTATACCACTAGGCTTGATGATCTCTCTGTACTGATCATTACTATGTAACCTATTCTGTCTATTGTGATGTTGGTCAAGTACTTTTTTTTTTATTTAGTGTTTTCCTTTTTTGTAACTTTGCAACTTGTAATTTTCTGTGACATCCAGTGTGTGTTTTACAATAATGTTGTTTTACATAATGTTGTTTTACTAGTTACTGGAGCTTTTCTCCTCGGGTCTCCACTGAAGAGAGGCCACAAGCCCAGCTGGACTAACCCGGTTAACAAACAATAAATAAATAAATAAAATAAATGAGTTAAAAGTTCACACAAAGACTGATCCAATTTTGCAAAAGCTCAATCACTACATTAATGTGGGATGGCCATCAAAGCAATCTAGTGGATCACCTGAAGTGCAAACCTATTTTCTTTAGAGAGATGAAATGTTGATGGAAGGTGGCATTATTTTGAAAGGTCCTAAAATTGTTGTTCCTGCTTCCGTACAACAAGAATATATCCAGATTTTGCATTGTGGTCACCCAGGTTCTGCATCCACTAAGAGAAGAGTGAGACATTTAGTATTTTGGCCTTCATTACTGAAAGACATTGATAAAGTACTATCTTCTTGTTCAGTATGCAATAGTACTATACTGCATTTGCAAAGGGAACCACTTCAGCAAAGTCCAGTTCCTGAACTACCTTGGTCAACAGTAGTCATTGATATCTTCAAGTGGAACAATCAACACTTCTTGGTATTGGCAGACTCTTATTCAAATTTGTTTGAGATCGATCTACTACCTAACCTAACATCCACTGCTGTTATTACTAAGTTGAAATATCATTTCTCAGTCCATGGTAGTCCACACAAAGTTACTTCTGACAATGGTATTCAATTTATTAGTCAGTTGTTTCAGAAAT
>NC_056732.1:1471382101-1471452101 GCF_019279795.1 Protopterus annectens | reverse complement strand
CTGGCTGCATGTTCTTGGAAATAACTAAATTAACATCTGACTATTGGACTTCTACTTGCTCCTGTGTTAAACAACTGGTTGTGTTCCTGCATGAACGCAGACTGAACCACCAGAACTTAGCCACACTCTCCTTTTAATACACCCATTTAACTCCGCTTTCTCCAGTCTGACTTATAATTTCTTTCTTAATCACTAATATAATCAAATTATACTCACTCCCATTATCTGCTTCTTTCATTCATACATTTCAGCGTTCTACCTCACCCACAAACTACATTTCTCTCCTGTAAGAGCTGTTTTCTTAAAAACTACCTCTTGTTCAATCCTTGTGCTTCTTGTATTATCTCAAATTAAATCTCGCTAGATAATACATTTACTGTTAACTGTAGAATCTCTCTGTAACAACTACCTCATGTATGAAAAACTCAAATATATTCCTATGCAGTGTATACTGCTTTACCGTATACAATGTGTTTCTGTAAAACACAGCATATTTCTATATAATGTTATTCTTTTCTTCTATATAATAGGTTCATAGGTTCATAGGTAGGTACTATGCTATCTGCCATAAGCCTAGCCAGCCCCCTTAGATTAGTTTCCTGTGCCTCTGTCCAGCAGAGCAACTGAAATGATCCCCAGAGTAAACTTCCTGTTTCCCATCCTCTCGTCAAGGTTTCTATTGAAGAGTGTAAGTGAGGAGCTCTGCCTAATGTAGATTGGAATCTTGTTCCAGAGCATGGGAAGTCTCTGGGACAGGAATCTATTCCTCCAGCATGTCCTATTTATTGTTGTAGTGAGGTTTAGATCCCTAGAACATGTGGCTCGAGGGGATATGGTTTTCTTTAGGTGGAGTATGTCCACCAATTCTGGGTTGGACATGGCCTTGTATGTCAGGCAGAGATCACCTCTGAGTAGGCGGTATGCAACCAAGTACAGCTGGAGTTTCTTCAGTTGAGCTGCATAGGGCATCTGTTTGAGGCCAGTGATCCTCTTGGTGAGGTACTTCTGTGGTCTTTCCAACTGTTGCAGGTGTCTTGTAAGGTACATGCCAAATGGGGCATTGTACTCTATGATGGGTCTGATGAGTGATGCGTAGAGGGGCACAATGACCTCTTTTGATCTGGATGCAAACCCTTTTGTGATTAGGTGGGCCACATAGAAGGATTTTCTAACCACTTTGGCAATGTGATTATCAAAGGAGAGATTACTATCTACTTGGGTCCCAAAATCCCTTATTTCATCTTCTGTATTTAGGGGGCTACAACCTATGTGGTAATTTGTGGGTACTTTGTTTTTTCCAAAGGGGATGACTATGCACGTTTTGGCATTTAGTTTGAGGCCATGGTTTTGACACCAGGTATCTGTCTCACTGAGACCCTTTTGGAGGATGTCTGTGTCAGCCGGAGAGTCAATTATAGCCCCTAGTTTGCAGTTGTTTGCGAACTTGGTCAGCAATAGTCCTCCTGTGCTTGCCTGTACCTCTGAAAAATATATGCCAAACAGGAGGGGTCCTAGAACTGAACCCTGGGGAACACCACTTGTAACCGGTTTAGAGTCAGACCTAACTCCTGCAACTCTTACCATGTTGGTTCTGTTCGTGAGCCAGTTGGCAACCCATCTCGAAACCTAGGGGTTTATGTTCAGGCTGGTGAGCTTGTCTATAATATGAGAATGGGGAATGGTGTTGAAGGCCTTTGCGAGGTCTAGGTAGGCTGTGTGGACCATCTTTCCCTTTCTCTATAGCCTTGGTAACTGTCTCAAAGAAGTCTACCAGGTTTAGGAGGCATGATCTGCCCTTAACAAAGCCGAACTGGGTAGGGTCTAGTGTTTGGAGGTTCTGAATGTCTCTGTTAATGAGATCCATGATGATGCGCTCCATAGCCTTGCAGACCAAGCTAGTCAGGCTTATAAGGTGATAGTTCCCTGAGTCTGTTGTGGCTCCACCTTTGTGCAGCGGAATAACTGTTGCTGTGTGCCACTCTATGGGCATGTAGCCTGTGGAGAGGCTGTGTTTGAACAGTGTGTTTAGGTAAGAGGTTAGTTAATCTTTGAGCTCATGTAGGACGCAGCCTGGGACACTGTCCAGTGCCATTAATGCTGTGTTTTTGGCTTTGGAAAGGGCTGTTTTAACCTGAGTGTCTGTGATTTGAGGGGCACTACATTCTTCTGGTATGGTTATGGGCCCTTTTGGGGGTGAGAGGGGAGTGAAGTTTGCACTGAACCTATCTGCCAGGATGTTGGCGATATCAGTCGGTTCAGTGGATTTTGTGCCATTCTGCACTAACTCCGAGCAGATCTGGGAATTGCCACCTAGATTCCTGACATAGCTAAATAATGCCTTGTGGTTATCTTTGGAGTCCTTGGCAATTTTTCTTTCGAAGCTAGCCTTGGATGATTTCATGAGGGATCATAGTTTCTTGCTGATACTGATCAGGGATGTCTTCCCCTCTTGGGATTTTACTCTTTTCTGTACTAATTTCCTCCTTCTATTGTATAGCTTGTTTATGGCAGGGGTCCACCAGACTGGTTTCCTTTTCTTGGAGGAGTGGGTTTTGTTTTTTCTTGGGATAGCATGATCCATGCATTCTTGTAGGTACCCGTAGAGTGCATTAGTAAAGGATTTTGCAGCTTGGGCAGTGTTATCCTTTAGCATGGGGCATTTGAAACTTTCCACCTCGGTCTTAAGTAATGTGAAGTTTGCTTTTGAAAAGTTTTTCACTGTGGTTTCCTTGACCGGGGGTGGGGGAGGAATGTGGAGCGCCAGAGTGATTAGCTTATGGTCAGATCTAACCAGCGAGGGGTTGACCTCCAGTGTAGAACACCAGTCGCCCATGTTGGTGATGACCAGGTCCAATATGTTGTCACCTCTGGTGGGGGTGTTGACCAGTTGATCCAGAGCATTTGAGTTTATAAATTCTAGGAAATGTCAGGCAAGGGAGTTAGTACTTGAGTAGTTCTCCCAGTTAATGTTTGCGTAATTGAAATCACCCAATATCAGGGTGTTTGGTAGGACCTTTATGTTTCCCAGTGTTTCCAGAAATGCAGAATGGGGGTCCTGGGACATGGTGGGTGATCTGTAGCAAGCTACAATTTGAATTGCAGTTCTGCCCATTGTTAGTTGCACGTGGATGATGTCTGAAGCATCGTGCTGTGCCACTATTCTGGAGGTGTGGGTATCCTTGATGAATATGGATACGCCCCCACCTTTTGTATTTCAGTCTAGGTTTTGTGGCCAAAATGTATGGTATAAGTTGTAGCCTGGTAATGCTGGGGTGCTCTCTGGAGCCTTAAACCAGGTTTCTGTTACTGCACATATATCGATTTTCTCCATACTTAGGAGTTCCTCGAGTGCATGCATTTTGAGGTTTAGACTTCTGGCATTGAGTAGCATTACCTTCAGTTTTTTCTTACTTGTGCTATTTACGGTGGTGGGTTTGTCTTTTGAGCCATGCCTAAAAAAGGCACTATGGGGGTGGCAAGAGCCTTGGCCAGTATTCGAAAGCCTAAAGGTGACAGGTGCAAGCCATCTCTAGTGATGCAGCGTGGCTTATCGAGCATGTCATCCCAGGTTGACAGACACTGGATTCCCTTTGAATGACACCAGAAGCTTAGCCAATTGTTGAAATTGATAATTTTTTCTTTATACAGTGGTATAATTCTTGGTGAGGGCAGGATGCTTCTCAGGGTCATACCAGCCTGGGCTACATAATCAGAGAGCTCTTCCATGTCTCTTTTCATGTAGTCCAGGCAGGTATGGCTCAGGTCATTCACACCAACATGGACAATGACAGAGTCGTGTTTGTACTTGTTCTGGAGTGACCTGAGTGCTTGTGTTATGTGGCGGATCCTGACACCTGACAGGTAGCTAACAGTAACCTTCTCCTTGTTCTGCCTAGTGAGTGGGATGTCAATGTGCCTGACTATGGAGTCAACTATTACTAGTGCGTTGGGTATGTTATTTTGCCTTAAGGTCTGTGATTGCGTGGCACACTGTTTTGGGAAGTATGTGTTTCATGGTTTGTGTTGGGGGTGGAGGTTGCTTGGATGTCTGCTTTGGATGTCTCTGTTGCTTTTGCAGGTTTTTATTTTAAGCCTCCGAGTATGTTTTTGTGAATTTATGTGTGATTTTTGCCGGTGCTGGTTTCATAGGTCTAGGTGAGACTGGTGGTATGATGCAAGTAATTCCCTTCTCCTCTTCCAATCTTGGGTTGAGAAAGCTTAGCCTCCAGTTTGGCTGTATAATTGCATCTCTTGCATGTATTAGTGTTTAGTGGTAGGAGGAGAGGGTTGTCTGTGTACATGAGGCAGTTGCAACATTGCCTTAAATTGCCCAGATTCACCAGTTGGACCGGAGAGTACACCTGAAACTGCCCTTTGGACATGCCTGGATAGGTACAGTGAGCTGTTTTACTGATTGGCTGGTAAGGTCGAATAGAGAGCCTTGTCCTTCTCTACAGTATAGGGGGGGGGGTCTAGTGCTAAGGTTTATTAGTGCTTGCTATGAATTTTGAGCAAGTGCCGGGCTGAGAAGTGAATGGTTTGAGTGCTTAAGTTGAAAGTTTGTCTAGTTCCAAGGGAAAAATTGAAGAGTAGACTTTGTATTTGTATTTGTTTAAGCTATGTAGCTTTTCTCCCTGGGCTGTTACTTAAAATGGGATATCCCAAGTCAACATTTCACGGTAACTAATGAGAAATACATAATAAAATATTAATAAATTGTCTGTTCTTTGTGTATATATGCATGTGTGTGTGTGTGTGTGTGTGTGTGTGTGTGTGTGTGTGTGTGTGTGTGTGTGTGTGTGTGTGTGTGTGTGTGTGTGTGTGTGTGTGTGTATGTGTGTGTGTGCATATATGTGTGTGTTTGTGTGCATATATGTGTGTGTGTGTGTGTGTGTGTGTGTGTGTGTGTGTGTGTGTGTGTGTGTGTGTGTGTGTGCGTGTGTGTGCGTGTGTGTGTGTGTGCACATGCGTACATGTGTGTGTGTAGTGTATGAAATGCTGTTGCTCCACTTGACAGTTGCAGCCAAATGACAAATTTTCTGGTGCACTTAAAGTGATGTTTGAAAACTACAATTATCATGTAGATTAAGCCAAGTTCTGATAACAGAAATATCACAGCATAATTTTCTTGAAACCTTTGTAAGTCTACTCAGCAAACACTCCTAGCTTACCTCATTGAAAGGCCTGCAATAAGACATTAATACCTTCTGGAAAGTTATACTACCCTCTGACTCAGCGGAGCTCATCATTTTAGCTTTAGGCTAGTTTGAATTTCTTTTTCTTGCCTGTTTTAGAATTTATAAGCTTGGCATTACATGGACTTTTACAACTTTGGCCATACATGGTATGTATCTTTCCTAGTTGCTGGCATTTCCAGTTGAGTGGAAATGGAAAGAAAAAGCAGCAAGAATCAAATAGAAAAGGAAAATCATTTATATGCAACGCAACAGGACAAAGATAGCCGCTCGGAAAATATATTATTCGCCCTACTCCAAGAAGTACTGTTAATACTCCTTTATTACAGATTTAGCGCTTTCATCCCACTGGCCATTGTTCGAAAAAACTTCATCAGAACAACACAAAATTCAAAGCCAATACAATATATACTAGTGTCTCATGACATCAAAACTCAGCACACCAATCAACATTCACATTAATGAACAATCGATACCGTGATAATAAAAGTTCAAATAAATAATCTGTAAACATAATAAAAAGCAGAATATATGTGTATTAAAACATAGCTAGTAAATAAAACAATCTTGTGGTTGACACACACAAGGCATTAAGTCCTGGATACTGTCCAGTATTTAATTTCAACTTCCAGCACACTTCCTTAAATTCCAACACTTTGTTAGAATCTCAGCCCCAAGTGACAAGCTTTTCAACATTTATTAAAAACTATTTATTTCTAACAACCAGAGCAAAAGTAGGATGTCTGTACCGGAGAATGTTATTATTATCAGATTAATAACATATAAATATATATATATTTATTTTTTTTCCAAAAATATTCTGCTGAAGACTCATTGTGTTCTTACCCACAAAGAAGCTGCTGTTGCCATCATATCTTGCCATATACTCAAATCCCATGCAGCTGCATGTAACAGTTGGCATTGCACAGTGCTACACATCTGTAACACAAGCAGTTTTAAGCAAATACACTGCCACAGCTATCCTGTTTATATGAAGAGGGTTGACTGCATGAAAATGTGGAAGCTTGCTGCTACTTGGTGCAACCAAATGGTGTCAATAGCCCAACATGTAACACAATTTCCTTTCGAACAGAAGGCTATGGGTTCTATTCCCATACCAAGTAGACTGATTACTGACACTATAGTGCAACATAAGGGGTTCTGAACTTTTAAGCATGCTACCCTTCAGCTGAGATGTTAAACCAAGGCCCCATCTACTTGAGTTGTTGGTAGCTCAGGTGGATGTAAAATATTCCCATGTCACCTATCAAAAAGAGTAGGTATTGTTCCCTGATGCCCTGGTCAAATTTCCCCTAGTAGGATAGATAAATTCTAGCCTAGTGGAACTAACCTGGTCAACAAAGGGTAAATGAAATAAATAAATAAATAAATAAGCACAGTGTCAGGCTCAGAACTGGGGCAAGTGGAAAACAGTGCTCCCAAAAGCCCAACTAGTAGTCAGCCTGTCACTAAAACTTTACTCCACAGCTAACCATTTTCTTAAGGACGGTTTTGCAAAGCTGTAGTGACAATGTTATTCTGTCTAAGTATGTGCACCTGCTGTAACATCCTGTTATACAGTGCTAGTAAGAAATGGACTATGCATATCAGGCACCAGTCAGAGCATAAATGATGTGAGATATTTATTTATCCATTTATTTATTCGTGTATTTAATTTAATTTATTTATTTATGTTTTACATGTTTGCTTGCTGCTTGTCTATTTATCTACTTATCAGTCTGTCTGTCTGTCACTCTAGCTAGCTGTTTGTTTATTCCATATTCCTGTTGGTCTTGTTAATACCATTTGCCCATTTTCTGAGAATGGCTCACTGTTGCATTGGACAAGGAGAACCAAGTTAATGTGGTATAGCTTGACTTCAACAAGGCTTCTGATATTGTACCTTACAGAATGTTTCTGATTAAATTAAAGATTATAAGCATGAGTCTCACCTGGTGAAGTGGATAGAAAACTGACCTAAATATCCAAAGCAATGGGAGGTAGGTCAGTGAGGGAATACTTGTCAGCAAAAAAGCTACAAACCAATGGATGAGCACAAGGTCCAGGTTTGAGACTAGCCCTGATTAATGTATATTTAGTATATATTTTGGGGATTCACTGTTCTCCAACACCATGAGTAAAACCTGGAATCTGCTTCCCAGTGAACTCTCATCCGTTTCTTCTATACTACTTTTCAAAAAGCAACTTAAAGAACACCTCAAAATCCACTGGCTATGCCCATGTAGTTAGCCAGACTAATAATCCCCTTCCGGCTATGACCTCAAAATCCAATGGCTATGCCCATGTAGTTACCAAGATTAATAATCCCCTCCAGCTAGGTCTACTGTCTACTTATCTCACTATTGCTATTTTATGTCAAACTCTTTCTTCAACCTTAGAGAGTTGGGCCTGCTAAGCTAATTTAAGTCTGTAAAAACGTACTCTTTCATAGGAACCACTAAAGACTACGTACTTCTATAGTAAACTTCGTGACTGTATAAACTTGTTTCCATCTAATATATACCAATATTTGCTTTTCGGACTCTTTCTTTTAAAAATATGTTAGCTATGCTGCTATATAACAATTGTATTCTAGTCTGTATAATTACTGTACCTGAAGTTGCTGTCATTATTCTTTTTGTGAAGCTTATCTCCCCGGGCCTCTACTGAAAATGGACATGTATCCAGTTGGACTAGCCCGATCAACAAATGTAAGATAAAATTTCAAATAAATAAAATAAAATATTTTAGTAGGTTTCACACTGATGCTGGGAACGAAGATCAGTCCATACACCTGTGGCAATAAGACTGGTGCAATGGTCAGTGATGGGATGACCCACTTCTAGAATGCATAGTGTGCTGTGTGTGGGGAGAACAGAGATGTCCATGTGAGATTTAATTCAAAAAGTTAAAAGTTATCCAATTTAATTAGATGACAGGAATATTGGAAGTGCATATGTTTAAAAGGGTAACAGAAGATAAGAATGAGATGAGGTGATTTGAGGGTCACAATAAATGTCCCAGGCTAAACTATATAATGATTTGAAAGCTTAATGCTGTTGATAACATGCTCCTGGCATGTAGAGTCTAACAAATGAATTTGAGAGGTGCTGACATGGTATCATACATTCTTTGTTCAGTGCATTGGTAAGTCCACATATTAAGTGCCATATCCATTTTAGAGACCATACATATGAAAATGAATCATGTTGTACTTACCAAAACAGTGAAAGAGATGGAGGATAAATGGTATGAAGAAGGTGAAGACTGTTGGAAGTATATATGCTTAAATATTTATTTATTTGTTTATTTATTTATTTATTGACATTTGTTAACCGGGTTGGTACAACTAGGCCTGTGGCCCATTTTCAGTGGAAACTCGAGGAGAAAAGCTCCATTGATAGACTTTAATAGTACATTACAACGGTAACAATTTTTGCGTTAATACAGTTATGAGAGACAGAAGATGATTTACATAAGTTGTTATACAGCAAAGGTCTAAATACAAAGTAGAAAGCATACACAATGCAAAATCACACATAATATTTTACATGGAGAGTATATTTAAGTTGTTGTTGTATATTTAAGTACAAAGTAAAAATATATTTTTTAATAGTCTTTGATTGACTAAAATCAGTATATGGCAATTTAAATGGAGTTGTGCATAGTGGTGGAGTAAAATTCATGTGAAAGGAGTGTAAGGAGGCTAAGAAGGGTCGTGGCAGGGACAAGTCTTAGAGATGAGTAGATGAGTTTTTAGTTCATTTTTAAAATGAGAGGAGTGGGTAATAGAACGTATGTCAAGGGGAAGTTGGTTGCTGGCATGGACAACAGAGTATTTATATAGTATTTTGCCTACAGATTTTTTTGGTTGGTAGATGCCCAGTAGCTGCTGGTTTGAAGTATGGAGGATCCGAGATGGAGTATAGGTAGAAATTAAGGAAGAAAGAGATGGACAGAATGAGGATTTGTAAAGAACAGAGTGTAGCATATGAAACTGAGAGAGCAGCAGTTGTTGGGGGAGTTCAAGTCATTGGAGAGAGTTTAATGCAATACAGTGGTGTGAACTGTATGGGGAGTTAGTAATGAATCTAGCTATTTTGTGGTAAGTTTGTTGGAGTTTATTCAGAGTAATGACCTGAATGTTGGTAAGAACTTGAGCGGCATATAGCGGGGAGGGGAGGAGGAGTGCCTGTCCTTGGGGGAGTCTAGCATCAGGGGTTAGAAATTTTTATGGTGAGTAAGAGAACAGGGAAGGAAGAGTAGGAGTTTAGTCTTTTTTGGGTTTAGGATCAGTAGGTTGTCTGATAGCCATTGCTGAGTGGATAGAAAGGCATGTTGGGTAAAGGTATGGCGCTCGGAGATGTTGTTTGAGATAGAGATAAGTGTAGAGTCATCAGGATATTGAATGAGGGAAGATTCTTTGCAGAAAGTAAAAAGATCATTGGTGAAGACATTAAACAGAAGAGGAACTAAGATGGAGCCTTGAGGAACACCTGTTGGGATGGGAAGGAAAAGTGAGGAGGATGAGAGCCATTTGACAGATTATTCCCTACTAGATAGGTAACTAGTGAACCAAGCAAGGGTAGAGGAAGATAGGTTGAGACTGGCAAGTTTAGATAGTACTAGAGAATGAGAGACAGTATTGAAAGCTTTGGAGAGGTCTAGGAAAAGACAGGAAACAAGTTTATTGTTTCTAGGGCCTCAGTGATGGTGTGAGTGAAGGAGAGGAGGGCAGTGGTAGTGCTATGGTTGGGACGAAATCTGTGTTGGGAGGGGGTGAGTATGTTGTGCTGGAGGAGGTGGTTAAGTAGCTGTGTGTGAATACATTTTTCTAGTATCTTAGAGAGGGGGGACAGAATGGCAATGGTAGTTGGCAGGGTCAGTGGAGTTTCCACCTTTATGTACAGGGATAGTGAAGAAAGATTTCCACAGAGTGGAAACGGTTGATTCAAGAATTGATCTATTTATTAGTATAGATATAGGATAGGAAATAGAGTCAGCAGCTAGTTTGAGGAAAGTAGGAGATAGAGTATCAGTGAAGGGAGAGCAGAGTTTGAGCTTAAGAAGTAGAGAGTTGATGTAAGTAATAGGAAATGGCTTAAAAAGAATAACAATGTATATGCTTTAAAGGATAACAAAAGAGAAGAAGAATATGAGATAAGAAAATGATTTGAAGGTCACAATAAATGCCCCAGGCTAGACTATATAATGATTTGAAAGCTTAGTTCTGTTGATAACATGCTCCTGGCATGCAGAGTCTAACAAATGAATTTCAGAGGGGCTGACATGGTATCATACAGTCTTTGTTCAGAGCATTGGTAAGTCCATATATTAAGTGTCATATCCATTTTAGAGACATTACATATAGGTTAATAGGTTTATAGGATAATACTAGGCTATTGGCCTGAAAGTCCTTATAAGCCTAGCTACGAATTTCACCCATGTTCCCACAAAGTCAGAACCTGTTTTCCCTGTCCAGCAAGGACACAGGTAGGATCCCATGGGTATATTTGTTTCCCATTTAGTCATCCAGGTTCCTCTTAAAGAGGGCTAGTGAGGTAATCTGCTTGACATGGAGAGGAAGTCTATTCCACAGATGAGGGTGTCACTGAGACACAAATCTATCCTACCAACAAGTTCTATTAATGTCACAGACCAGGTTGAGACCTTGTGTGTGGGTTGCATGAGTGGAGTTTGACTTACAGATATGCAGCAACTCCATCAAGGCTGAGTCTGAGACGGCCTTGCATGCCAGACACAGGTCACCTCTGAGCAGTCTGTATGAGACTGAGTAGAGGGACAGGGCTTTTAGCCTATCTATATAGGATAGGTGTTTGAGACCCTGGAACCTCTGTGGTCTCTCCAACTGCTGCATATGCTTGGCAAGGTACATGCCAAAGGGGGCATTGTGCTCAATAATGGGACTGATAAGGGAGGACTATAGGGATGTTATGACCTCCCTGTTCTTGGATGAAATACCCTTACTTATGAGGTGGGCCATGTAGAAAGCCTTTCATACAACGGAGGCAATATGATGCTCAAATGTCAGGTTGTTATCAATCTGGCTGCCCAAGTCCCTCACGACTGACTGTGTGCTTAGTACATTGTTATTAATACGATAATTAGTGGGGACACCATTTTCCCCAAAGGGGATATTGATGCATGAAAATGAATTTTGTTGGACTTACCAAAACAGTGAAACAACTGAAGGATAAATGGTATGAAGAGAGTGAGTTATGGCAGCTTCATAATGGGCCCATATTAGAGGCAGGTTTGAAGAGAAATGATAGGGAGTGGTAACACATGTAACATTGGAATGAAGACATTTAAGACTGATTTAATGAAAAACTACAAGATAGGTGGAATGATAAGTCATTGAAAACTGCCTGAGACAGTGAATATTAAGCCTATATTTAGCCGGGTCCCCTTCACTACACCAACATGCCACAAAGCCAACACCCAAAACACAGAGACCAAAAGACCGAAAACACACAATACCGACAACTCACAAAACCGAACACCATAACACTGACACCCAAAACACCGACACACAAAACGTAAACTATACATTACACACAACTATATATGCACTAACCTTAACCCAAACCCTAACCCTAAGGTCCGACACTACCGCACACTCACCCTACCCACACCCTAACCCTAACTCACTTAACCCACCCCTAAACCTAAAGTCCATCACTATCACACACTTACCTTACCTGCACCCTAACCCTAACTCACTTAACCCACCCTTAAACATAAAGTCCGTCACTATCGCACACTCACCCTACCCATACCCTAACTCACTTAACCCTCCCCTAAAACTACAGTCCGTCACTATCACACACTTACCCGCACCCTAACCCTAAGTCCGACACTACCACACACTCACCTTTCCCGCACCCTAACCCTAAATCCCTCACTATCGCACACTTACCTGTCCGCTCCCTAACCCTAAATCCCTCATTATCGCACACTTACCGAGTCACGCTCACACGTTGCCCATGTTGATGTTTCGGCTGTCGGGATTTCACCATCATCTGCGTCGTCGGTCTTTTGGTCTTGGTGTTTTCGGTGTCAGCTTTGTGGCGTGTCGGTGCAGGGAAGGGGACCCATTTAGACTTTATAGAACTAGTGTAAGAGATAAAAATGCAGGCCTATTTATGCATCTAAATATAGGCTTAATATTTATTCTTCTTCTGCAGCATGGAAAAACAAAGAGAGTGCATTTTCATAAGACACACACTTTGTTTTTAAATCAAAATGGTACAGCAGAGCACTATTAAACAGGTTCAGGCCATCAGGAATTGTTAGAAATGTTGCTACTTCTAAGAAATAATGTTTTAATTTAAAGCCCCTGACTGTGACTGCTGCACAAAATTAGCTTGGATATATGGAGATCAGCTAAAGACATTGTCACCTTGCCATGGTGAATAAGCTTCTACTTTTCAGTGAGCCTTAGATGTATGCTGTCTGCATGTACTTTTACTTTCAAGGGTCTACCTTGAAAATCATGTTAGGGTTGAGGTAAGAGACAAAGACTGATCCACAATATTCCCTTGTGGTAGCCCACGGTCCTCACTGAAACTGAGAATATCCTGCCTGAACCTTGTCCCAGCCTTAGAACCAGGTTTGAGTGCCACTGAGTGCCCGGTCACTTGATTACCTTTAAAGTCTATCTGGGATCAATCCAAAATGGCAATGTAATGCCATTCTTTAGATATGACACCTGAAAAATGAAGAACAGTGGGCAGGTATGAGCAGAACAGGCTTAGGCAGCATAGGCCTTATCAATCACTGAGACTAGGTTTGTGGAGCATAACTTATTTTCAGGGATAAAGCCAGAGCTGGTGTAAGAGTTAAAAATGCAAGCCTGTTTATACTCAGACTGATCTCCACACAGAACATTGTCTTAGAATTAGACATTATAGTGAGTAGGGTTTCTTAAAATCTAGGGTGTCTCTTTATTCTCCATGTAAAATGCCTTTGGCAGGTGTAGGGATTCTCACAAGTCTCTAGTTAATGGCTATGTAGTTTATTTTCTTTCATGTGTAGTGTTTGCCTTATTGCATTTGTAAGCATCAGAGAAGAAAATTCCAACAGACAGTTGTAGGAGGAACTGTTGCCATCTGTTTAATGCCATCTATTAACCAGCCATCTTAGACTATTTAGTGCTAAAAATTGTCGGTAAGGTTACCCACAATGTAAGTGTGTGTGTGTGTGTGTGTGTGTGTGTGTGTGTGTGTGTGTGTGTGTGTGTGTGTGTGCGTGTGTGCGTGTGTGCGTGTGTGTGTGTCTGAAAAGAGTTATTTGTCTATTTTTTTCTCTGTAGTTATAAATGGCTTGTCTCCAAAATAGTTCAATAGTTTTTTGAAAAATTCTGGAATGGTTACTAGCATAATTGCATATAAAAATATACATTGTGCTTCTACCCTGAAATCAAAGAGTGACAGTGTTCTGAATTCCAAAAATAATTTTTTGTTATTTTTAATGCCAAAACATTTAAAAAAGAATAAAATATTTTTATCCAGGCATGCATAATCTTTTCAACCCAGAGTCACAACACAGTATGTTTAACATTTTTGGTAGCTTTTATAATTGCTACTGTGAAGAAAACTGAAGGCTGCAGTTTTGTTTTCAACTATTCCATGTTGTCAATTTCATATTCTGCCCTGAATTTGGCCTTACTTATGAAATACAATAACACCACCTGGAATAAGACTCTGATGCAGCTTGGCGTACTCTAATACCCATGTAGGACTGTTAATGCAGGGATACATATCACAAAACGTTCTAATAAACCTTTTTACAACAGGTCTGAATATTCAGTGATAAGTTGTGGTTTTATTTGCAGAGGTAATGAGGCCGATGAGCATTGAATTTCTGAGTGCCAAGTTACAATGCCCAGTAATGTCTTGTACTTTTCATTTTTCTGTATTAAAATTTTAAATGCAGGTGAATATTACCTTTACTGATAAATAAATAATGATTTCAGTTATTGTGTTGTAAAAGCAAAATACATTTATGATTTTATTTATTTTGTATTCAACCCTGTGAGGGAAAGTTTACATGTACATGTCTGTTGTAAATTGAATCTAAAGATATTTGCATTATGAATGCTGCACAATTCTAATAATAAGGTAACTATTTGACAGCCAAAACATATGTTGTTTCTTTATTCTACTTCCAACACAGAAAACACTAGTTTCATCTATTTCAACACACTTTCTGTCCCAGAAGAATATTTTTTCAGACAGGGTAAGGTTCCCCAACTATAAAAAAAAGTCACATAAAGTGTACACAAGTGAAGCATTTGATGATTATTTTTTCACCCTAAGTCACCTTTGAAGATTGGAGAAAGATGAGCGAAGGCTGCCAGCCTAGTCAAATAGAATTTGATACATAATTCTATCAATTGTATAAATAAATGTAAAATACAGGCTTGTGTTTTTTAAATGAAAGAAAACATTGTAAAATGTGAACTTCAAAATTGTTGCAACACTGACATTTGCTGTAAGGAAAACCAAGCCAAGCATTTCAAATATGTCTTTTGAAGCTGAAAAGATCTTATGAATCTCTTTGATGTTTACAAGTTGGCTCCAGTGAGTCTGAATGAAGGTTTCAGGCCGATTGTTTTAAGGTTAAAGTTAAGGGCCAGAATTTACATGTGAAAGGTGCTTTATTGCTCTGGTTTCATCTAGAGTGTATATGTGAAATGCCTTTTATTGTTGTAGTCTCATGAGCAGGTGTTAGCTTGCTAAATAATGCAGTTTGTGGCCTGGGAACTCCAAACCTAAGTGTCAAAATGATGTAATTTGGGAGGGCCTCAGCAGAGCTGTTGGTTAGTGTTTAAAAACTATTGTTCAGTGAGAGACTAGGAGCATTTTGATCTTGGACATTTAACCTAGCACTGCTTGCTCTTTATGTATGTAAGTAAGATTATAGCACTGTGTTTTCTCTTAAGATTAGCTAAAGATTAGAAAGTTAGATTGTGTTTTTCTTTGACATCAGACCTATTCTACTGTATTGTTTTAAGTTTCTGTGTGATCTCTGAACTCTTAGATATCTCTGTGGTGTAATAATATTGTCTTGTGTTTTAAACATTTATTATTAAATATATTAAAACCTTTACCTGTGGCTGGTTTATGTAGAGATAATTTAACCTGTAAAGTACATTATATATTTACAGATTTTACTGTCTACATAAGTCACTGTGGTGGTGGTGGTGCTGCGGTAGCGTTGTCGCCTCACAGTAAGACATTGTCCTGTTCGATTCTCAGCTAGAGCGTCTTCTGTGTGGAGACATGTGTGAATGGGCGTACTTTCGTTGAAGGTTGTGCGTCAGGGCCGGCAACTTGACATGTAAAAATCTACTGCCAATCATTAGCAGACCAGAGTTCCGCTGTGGCGACCCCTAACTGGGAAAAGCCGAAAGACACAACAGCTGTCTAAGTCACTCCAAATTAAGCCTAGACTGAATAGTCACATTACCAATTGGATAATAATATTGCACAGCAATAACTGGACACCCTTTTAAGGGCCTTTTAGTAGCTGATAATTATTAGCTGGGTGGTGGCAGGAATAACTACCGTATGGTCTTGGTAATAGGGGCACAGCTGGAGAACCTGTGCCAGCCTTTTCCCAGGAGGGTATGTGTGGTTGTATAACCTCTTCTCAAAGTGTGTGTGTGGTGTGTCAGCTACTTGGCAGGGGCATGAAGCACTGGTTGGACAGAGAGGGTACTGGAGGTTTTAGCGTGCCCAGCTAGGCTGAGACCTGGACCCTATAGCTGTGCCAGTGGGGAGTCTTATTGGGGACCAGGTGAGCAAAGGAACAACCAGCCCCAGAATGACTGTGATCTCTGTGTGCACTTAAGGGAAATTGTACTTTACTGCGTGTATTAGTTATCCTTTCCTCTTCTAGGAGATGACCTCCCTGGTGTTAGTGGTGAGGATTGAGGCTCCTTGATTGCTGGGCCAGGGTGCTGTCATCACATACTCAAACACAAAGCATGCTCAACAAGCCAAACTGATAACTACTTGCCTTCAAGTGTCAAAAGTGATAGTTACCTTTACATATAGGTTAACTCTGCCCCCAGACCCTGAAAGATAGCCCCTTTCTGTGTATACCTTTAATATTTGACCATTTTGAAAGTGAATGAAATAAGGGTGGCAGCAGTGCATTACTTTTTGTTACTCTCAAATGCATTTATTGCATAAGTACCCTTTGAAAAGTCATCTCAGTAATTGCTTTACAGTGGTTTTGCTTTTACATGCAATACTTTCTTTGAACATAATGTCTCTGATATTAATTGTGATGAAAGTGAAACAGATAATCAACTCAGTAAGTTACTGCAGTGTGTTGTTCCTGTAGGCATACATTCTCCTTTCAGCACATATCAGTTATCTTCTTTCAGTGATTATGTAATTGCCCTTTGGTTTTACATAAATCCTGTTCACCAAGGATATCCTTTTTTCTGTGTATAACCCTGATGTTTAATTCTGATGAAAATGAGGGAAATAATGTCCGCATTAATGTATTTCAACTTGCTGCTCTTAGACACTTATACTGCAGCTCTGACAAGCCATATCAATTATCCTTTAACAGTACAATTGTCACGGTAATGTATTCCAGCTTACTGCTGTCATGCATATGCTCTGCCCAGTGGTCCATATCAACAAGTCATCTAACACTGAGCAAGTAATGCCCCTTTGATAACACATAATATGTCTCCCCACTATCCATCTCTGAATTTTTTAGCCATTAAGTGGAAGTCTACCTTTTCCAGATGGAAAGAAAGAATGGCTATAGTAATATATAGATTTACTATCAAAAGACTGATGTTCAGTACTGTTTTCATTCGTAATACCAAAAACAAATTTCGAGGGATTGAATATTAAGTAGGTTGTATGATCGAATTTTTTAAATGAATGGTGTCTTTTGATATTAATTAGATTCATTAATATAATTAATTATATTAAGAAATAAAGCAAACTTCAATTCTAACCAAATTATTTCTACTTTAAAAACTTGTGCATGGGAACCACGTAAAAGCCTCCATCTTAACAATGCTGTCCAATAGTTCATCTCTGTATTCTTAAATATCCATAACTCCTACACCCCTGCCAGAAGAATATGAGTCAAATCTGAATATGCATCTTAGCTTACCAAAGAAACCACATCCTTAATGAAGCTACAAGATAAAACCTGGACTAATTGGAATAAAACAGGCTCTCTGGCTCTCAAAATAACATACCTAGACCTTAGAAACAAAACCAAAAAAACAGGTCAAACTAGATAAAATAAACTACTATCATAACTTACAGAACAAATACCTAAACACTCCCCAAACTTTCTGGTCTACCATCAACAATGTACTTTCACCTGGTAAAACTAGTACACCTCCACCAAACACAATAAACAGTAATGAAAACATAGCCACTCAATTTAATAAGTACTTCACAGAATCAATTCTGTCCTTAGCCAACACCCATCCTTCTTTCATCCTTGTCTTAACCAACACCCATCCTATAACATGGAAGACAAACAATAATAACAGTTTCTTTCTGTTTTCAACCTGTACTTATGTCACTAATAAAAAAGCTATTAAAAAATTAAGACCTACTATTCTGGCAGCAGATGAGCTACCAGTTGAATTTCTGAAAATAGCTGCAGAAGCTATAGCCTATCCTGTAATAATTCTTATAAACTGATCCATATCTGAATTTCAAGTCCCAGATATCTGGAAAATTTCTTACATAATCCCTCTCCACAAAGGGAAGACATCAAAAGAAATATCAAATTATCACCCCATTGCAATCCTCTCTCCACTATCCAAAATTTTTTAAAGGTGCATCCATAGACAAATCAAGGATCACCTTAACACCCATAAACTTCTTAATAACACTCAACATGGGTTCCTCCCCTCACATAGCACCACTACTGCCTTCCTGTTATTCACAGATACAGTAAACAAATATAGAAACAATAATAAATTTGTATCAGCTCTTCTTCTAGATCTCTACAAGGCATTTGATACAGTGGCACATAATAAGCTTATCAATGTCATTTCTACACTGAATCTCTCTGCATCCACTATTACTTGGTTTCAAAGTTATCTAGCTGGGAGACAACAGGCAGTACAGTGGCACTCTGACATTTCACCTCTACTCCCAGTATCATTAGGCATTCTTCAAGGCACCATCCTTGGGCCTTTACTTTTCTCTATTATTACCAATAACCTTCACACCTCTACACCTCATACTACAGTCATACAATATGCAGATGATTCCACACTGATCTGTATAGCCCAAACCATTCAGGAACTTCACACACTCACTCAGGTACCCTTTCTATCTGTAGAATCCTGGTTCTCTGTCAATCAGCTAATTCTAAACCCCAGTAAAACTAAACTCATTCTTTTCAACCTCACTAAATTCACACCACCATCTCAACCATTCAACATAGTATCCAAAAATAACACCATTATCTCACCAACTACCCACACTAAGCTACTAGGCATTGATATTGACTGTAACTTGAGATTTGACATTCGCATTGCCCATACCATAACAAAAGTCCACAAAAAACTAGGGGTTGTATATAGGAACAAATCTTTCCTAACTAAAATAACCAAGGAAACTATAGCTCATACACACTGTTATGGGACAAGACCAGCTTGTTAAAATGTATATTAATTTTAGCTTATTAATGATGCTATAATATGATTGTTAAAAAGCAAATATAATTCGTATGCAGAGCTGGGAAAAATACAGCTTCATAAGCTACAGTATTACTGTTCATTTTAAATTGCATTCTTTTAGTATGTAATAAGAGAGAATAGTATGTGTTGCATGAAGTGAGGCATGTAGTTATTACAAAAATGAATTTGTTAGCCTGACTCCTCCAGGCTAGGAGTGCGTTGTTGCTAGGGTAGGTTTGAAACATTCAAGGCCAGAAACAAGACCTCTTGGAAGCAGGTGAATCATGTATAGAAAGGTGTTCACGTGAAGTCTAAAGCAAAAGTCATGAGGGATGAGAACATTTGCAAAGTTTTCTATAGGACACAGTCATTGTAATGTAATGAAAGTGCATGACTAGGTTTGATAAGAAAAATGTATAAAAATGTGGTTTGTCTCTGTTCAGAGAGACTATTTTGACATCTGCTATGAAGACTGTTTCCCAGCACTGTAAAAAATAAAATCTGTTTGCACATCCTGAAGTGTTGTTCCTGACTAGAGGCATATAAGGTAAATTCTTAATGTTATTTATTTATGACTTTAATAATTTGATGCCGTGACTCAGATCTGAACTTTGGCATTGCTGCAGGGCAGTTCTGGAATAGGGCCCATCACAGATTTTCTGTGAATTCCACACTGCTTTGTATGGAATAGTCAGAGACTCAGATGTGCATCTTTCAGGGTGTGCAAACATACTAGCCTTGGCAGGGAAATTCTTTTGTAAGGGGAAAGGGTTGTTTGTGTTTTTTTTTCTTTCTCTCTTTCAGACAATTTTAGCAAAATGTAGTATACGTGCATGACTGTGTTTGTAGAATAAATGCATAACTGTGTTTGTTGTATAAGTGCATGACTGTGTTTTTGTTTGACTGAGTGGTTGTAAGATATATAAGAAATAGTGGGAGGACCCCACAGTAATTGAGTATAGTAAATGTATGTGCACATACAGTAAAGGACAAATTAACATAAGCATGCGCCTTGTATCAAGGGCGATACCCTCAGGATTGAAAGGTAAGAAGTATGAGAGATATTTTTATTCTGTCAATGTATGAATGTATGAGAGAAAGAAAAGAAAAAGTTAAAAGCTAAAAATAAAGTTAAAACAAGTTCATGAGCTCACTGCATAATTGGGACATAGACTATACAACATGTTCATAAGCACATAGCATGATTGGGACATAGACTATATACTGTTAAAACAAATTTATGAGCCTACCGCATGATAGGACGTAGAGGTATGCGTTGTTAAAATAAATTCCTGAGCCCAAAAAGCACATTGGGACTTAACAGTGTGATTGTGTGAAAGTACCCTCAGAGGGTCCAAAAGAGTGGTCAGTTCTGGACACAGTACCTATCTGGCCCATTATCCTGACCTCAATGCTGGAGATATAACTTTTGAGCTTGTGCAGGGACGAAAGCAAGGGGGTGCTGTGGGTAAAGGCTGATCAAAACCTCTCCTCTGTTACTGCATGGTGACATACTTCCTACCCTTCCCTCCCTGTATGATGTGTGGATTACTACAGTTATTTTCTGTCTTTGGAATTGCCAGAATCCAGGAGTTGTAAGGTAAGCCTAATATTTTTATTATTACTGATTTATAAAATAAGAAAAATGAGAGAAAAGATAAGCAAGCAAGATCAAATCCCTAAAAAGGAACACCTGCATATTTTATGTATTTTAATTATAGAAAGGAAAGTTGTAAATATCTGTATGACTGGTTTCAGCTTACTAAGAATTGTGCTGGTGGGGTATTTCCATTAAATGGAACTTATGATAAAACTAAATTGCTGACATTGAAAGGCATTTTGGAAAAAAAAAAGCAAAACAAAGTAAGTAGGGAACAAATTACAGCATTTTATTCTTGGTACAGTAAAGCAATTAAAAGGAAAAAGGAGTCAGCATTAAGAGGGTTGCAGGATGTTAATAAGAAATTGTTTCAACAAGTAAGAGAGGTTAAAAAGGCAGTACAGACCAGTAAAAAGGGATCCCTTTATCATGTCTTAGCAGGTTTGGAACAAACTGAAAATGGCCAAAAAGCAGAAACGTCTAAAGAGGATAATAATCCTCCAGCAGCTACTGCACCCCACCCCCATATGCACCGGTACGGATGGCTACTGTACAAGATTCTGCTGTTTCTCAGAACTCTGCATTTTTTTTAACATAAGGTCAACATGGTACTGTTACAGCTCAACTTAGTTCTGCTGTTAGCTCTCATCTTTAGAATCTGCAGTTAAAATGTTTTTTTTTCCTTCCTTCTTCCTATCATTCTCAACAAGCTTCTACCTTTCCAACAGGAGCACTAGTGTTTGACACACCTGTAGCTCATCACAAGTGCTCACATGACCTTTCCAACAGGAGCACTAGTGTTTGACACTCCTGTAGCTCATCACAAGCACTCACATGACCTTTCCAACAGGAGCACTAGTGTTTGACACTCCTGTAGCTCTTCACATGCACTCACATGACCTTTCCAACAGGAGCACTAGTGTCTGACACTCGTGTGGCTCATCACAAGCGCTCACATGATAGGGTAGGACAAGAGGCTATTGCCTCTGCAAAAAGATTTTTTTGGCACCTTTAAAAAATGGGGGGGGGCTAATGCTGATTTGCATACTATGTCTAAATGTTTTCTAACTGAAAGAAGAAGAAAAAAAGCCCATAAAGGTTTAAGGAGGAATTGGGAAAAAAAAACTATTACAACCCTACTTTGACAGATTTAAACCAAATGCTTCGGAAAGTTACTCCAATAAAATAAGAACACAGTTACTTGGAAATGCTAAAATAAATTTTATTCCCACAGAAAATGCACTAATAAATAAAAGGATAGCACTGGTAAATTACAAAAGTGTGTCAGGCATGTAGGCAAAATAAAGAGAAAGCCCCTGCAGATTATTTGAGTCATCTTAAAGCAGTGTTTGCTAAACATTTAGAAATGCCAGATACAAATGAGCAAGCTAAACCAGCTATTGCAGCTGCCTTTGTGCAGGGTTTGCAAACCCTGTAAAAAAAAAATCAAATGAAACAAGTGCTTATAGACTGGCAGGAAAAGACTTAAAGTCCATACTAAGTGCTGCAAATCACCATACTGACTATGGCAGGGTAATAAAACAAAAATAAATCTTAACCCCTTTGCTGCCACTAAATCAAAAAGGACCCTATGTTAAAGTAGAAATAAATGCAAAGCCAACTCTATTCTTGGTAAAACTGGCAATACTAGGTCTGTATTAAAAGTTACCTCAGACAGTTAAATACCAGTATAAAAACAAAGTAAAGGCAATTGGTGTAACAAATGCTACTGTTACGTATCCTGTTTCAGAACCCATCCCCATTTCTTTAAGGTCCGATTGAAGAAAAGCATTCTTTACTTCTGAGTACTACTGCACCAGTAAACCTACTAGGAAGAGATTTGTTATGTAAGCTGGGTTGTACTATTTACTGTACCCGAGAAGGGGTGTATCTAAATGTTCCAACAGAATCAGAGGGGGAAGTACTGGCAGTTTTAGCAGAAGCTGAGAAACAGCCTGCTGGAAGCATATAGCCAATTAAAAGTTACTACAGCAGGTGCCTGCCAACTTGTGGGCTAAGCATGCAAATAAAGTCGGTATACTGAAATCAGAAAAAAAACAGTAAAAATAAAATTAAATCCATCAAAACCTCTCCCCAGAGTTCCACAATATCCACTAAAGCCAGAAGCAGAGCAGGAAATCAAACCTGTAATATAGTCTCTAATACATCAATAAATAATAATACTAGCTAAAAGCCCTTGTAATACTCCTAAAACTGATCGTAGGTATCCTCTGTTTTTGCTGACAATATACCATAGGCAATGGGTATAACTTCCCCTTGCGCACCGTCGTGCAAGCTACATTGTATGCTATAAACCTGCTTGCAATTTCTAGTGCTCAATGGGAAAGATTCAATCACTAATATGAATTCAGAGGCACACATTATGTGAAGATTTGATTCCATTGTTATAATAACTCCATTTGGACTCAAGTGTGCATGATTACTGTGGTGGATTATAAATGTACCAGCTTTAATCGGTAACATCTCAGGTGTTATATCTCTCAAAGCAAGTAAATCTGTTGGATTAACTGTCCTACCCTTTCTATGTATTCTACGTACAGCTTGTTTCAAAGCATCAGTATTAGGCAAACAAGTCATAATATCTGTCAGGGCTGGTGTTAACATTTTGGGGGTCCCCAGCAGATGTGAAGCTGGGGGGCCCCTCGGTACTTCCAGTCTATGTATCACCCTATTGCTGATACCTCTCCTAAGCAACCTTTTAGTTCATGCTGTAAACTGACTGACCTGTAGCTACACTGCTCTTAATTACAACAGGCCTGTGTACCACACTATGTTAGCCCATCTCAGAAAGGGACAGTTACAGACACTGGAATTTAGTTGCACCAATGATACATTGCAGGAACTCTATGTACAGGTCTGAACTTAGGTGAAATGGTGTCCTAGGCCTAATGTTTCAGCTACCCAACACACACACACACACACACACTATACCCTCCACTCTTCCTCTGATATGCACATTAATTTTTTCTTCCTTTTCTCAAATTGTGTTTTACTCCAGCTTTTTCAAGAAGCCATATATTCCTATATGCTCTGAAGTGCATTTTAAAGTTTTTTTATTCTTTTTACACAACCTTTTCATCCAGTGATGGCTTGGAATTGGAAAGAAATTGTGTTGCTGTTCAGGTTTGATTTGCCTTGCATCCTTTCAACACACCTTTCCTGACCAAGTAAGCACAGTAATAACCATTTAGGAAATAACTCAGAGTCTCCAGAAGCACTGGGTTATGCATGTTCTGAAATACATTTAGAGCATTTTCCCAACTTTTTAATCCTGGTTGTACCAAAGGCTTAATGTTCAAAGATGACAAAATAGTGACTCACAATAAACTAACAAGCCAATTGTTATCTGGATATACAGGTCCTATCTTGGAACTACCTTCCTCCCTAATCCCCCAAAAAAGACTGCCTATGCATTCTTCTGGTGTTAGACTGGGATGAAAGCAGAAGTTCAAATTTCTACAGTCATGTATTTCAAGTGAATGCTGACATACATATACAAGCATGCCTCCTCATTCCTCAACCTAAACTGTCAAAGGTAGCTACCTGCATACATGCCTGAAGTGTAATTGTGAGGAAAGTGAAAAAAATAACAACTGTTGCCCCTAGACAGTACAGTGCCCCTGCACACACTATAGTAACCTTCTTTGTACACCTCTGAGGTCTGTCAGAAAAGCAAAAGAAAACAATGAACACACTGTCCTCAGCCCAAACATGAGGTATAATAATCTCATGTGCACACCTGTAAGGTTTTGACTGTGTTGGCAATTAAAGAAGTAATATCCACAAAATACCCCCCCACACACACACACACACAGGTTAAAGAGCATAATCAGAAAATTAATGCATTTTTCCTCCTCATTTTCCACAACCAGCAACAGCATTTGTGGGGCCCCCACACAGTCAATGGATGATTAAGAGAGCCCCATGTTTCCATTTATGCAGTCTGGGGAGTGGGGGCTCCAATTTTAGAAGATCTAAGTGTCTGAATGTTCTGTGATATATTTTATTCAATACTTTTGAAATATAATTACTCTTTAGCTACATTTTTAACTGATACTCAGAAGAAGAAGAATGTCTGTGTCCTGGCATTACTGAGTGTGTGCACAGATAAAAATCACTGATATTTTACACACACACACACACCCACACACACACACACACACACACACACACACACACACACACACACACACACACACACACACACATGCATAGTAATACTAGTTTTGTACTTACTTCAACAAACAGAAATACACTGTGCAACACTAGTATTGTCACAACAGATCAGTGACTGCTGTTTAGCAGTTGCCAAACAGCAGCAGGGGTAAATCACTTTTATTTACCTTCCCTGATTTTTCTCATAGTTTTGCTCTATCTTTTGTAAAACGTTTGATTTGCTTATAAATCATCCAGGATTACAGTCAATAATTCCAGACATCAGAGTTTTATACTTCTTTGACCAAAAAATGAAAGCTGATGAAAAACGGTGTTATACTATTAACATTTTAATTGAATTAGTGTAATATTTGGAACATGTTCATTATTTTGAGCCTTTGTTCTGCTATTATAAGTATTGCAATGAATTCTTCTGCAAAGAAGTTGAAAGTTGCAGTAGCTGGTGTTCTGACTGTTTATAAAACTCCCTGAAAAAAGAAAACCATCCCTGAAGATCAGAAGCATCAGCTTTTCTTAAAATCCAAGGTTTGCACAGAGAACAGTCACTCTGGGCTGCTGATCTCTCTAGTGTTTACCTTGCTTATGTTCATTATCAGCATTATCCTAACAGGGTCGTATCACAGACCTGTTCAGGTTAAAGAGCATAATCAGGAAATTAATACATTTTTCTCCTCATTTTTCCCCAACCAGTAGCAGCTTTTGTGGGGTCCCCACATGCAGTCAAGGATGACTAAGGGGGTCCCCTTGCAGCCATGGGTATTGCAAGTACCTAAGGCTGGCTATGTTGTTAATTTTAGTGGGCTGAATGTTCACTAGCAGAGTTTAACTAAGCCAGGGGTGCTATATCAGTGGTAAAATATTTAATGGAATTGTGAAGCCTGTTGCTTGATAAAACACTGTTACTATAACCAGAGATCTCTTTGAATTTTAAAGGAGATATAAATTATGATTTATTACCCCACTGGTTTATTAAGTACAGAAGACTGTTGTACTAGCTTTTGTTGGTTTGACAGACCTGTTGCAAAATATCAGGGTAAGGCAACCTGTTGTGGTTGGTGACCCCCCAGGAACTGGGGGCCCCCAGCGACCGCAGCGTTCGCTGGTGCCTAAAGCCGGCTATGTATCTGTTGAAGTACATGTTAAAACTTCAGATACAATTTTGCAAGGGTCTTCCTGAGTCATTTCTGCTCTTCTTTTTGTCTTATTACATACTTTTGTCTCTTCATATTTAATGCCATTTGGACCATTAAAATGAGCAATAGTTTTCAAAAGTCTCTCTCCTTCACCAACTATCTCATTGACACACCATCCCTTGTATTCATCTGTAACCTTCCTAGTACAGTACCAATATCTCTTAGTATCATTGCATTTCTCCAGATAATACTGGTACCCATCTACACATAACATGTGTTTCCCTTTCTATGTCAAGACTGTTTCATACACAGATCCAATTGTACCAGGAGCAGTATCACACACATTAGCGCGACTCATAATACTCAGAAGCACCTAAACACAACATTGAAAACATTACCGATTACAGTCTTTACAACAGATGTAGAACCTATACCCAGCCACATTAATATTTACTTACTTGAGACATTGATTCACCATGCCTTTTTATTTAAAAGCAGTGTAAATCATTTCCAAAATATGGTCTCATACAGTAGTACACGATCCACAAAAAAGTAGTATCATCAACCAACTCACGCATTCATACCACCCGCATTTTAATGTATTATAATTGTAAGAATGATGTAGTCGAATGATTTAAATGTGAAAATACATATACACTCGCCCATTCAAACAATTGACCAGATTAACGTCAACCACATTTGTTTTGAATACTGCAGTTTCAAATTTCTGAATGTCAGATAAGTCATTTTCAACATTATAATAGTAAACCTATATGCCCAGCCACTGGGGATGCACAAGCCAGTGCATTTCTCTGTGCCGGTCCCAAGCCCGGATAAATGGGGAGGGTTTTGTCAGGAAGGGCATCTGGCATAAAACTTAGCCAAATGATTCATGCGGACACCAGTAAATATTTACATACCAGATCAGTCGAGGCCTGGGTTAACAACGACCGCCACCAGTACTGTTAGCCAACAGGGTTCTGGTGGAAATTGGGCTACTTTTGGCCGGTTGGCCGAAGGAGGAGAAGAGGCAGAAGGCATGGCCAAAGGCAGGAAGAGAGGAGAAAGGCTAGGACTGTGGTAGTGAGGGTCTGAACTTTGAATGTTAGCAGTATGACTGGTATAGGGAGAGAGCTAGCCGATATGATGGACAGAAGGAAGGTTGGTATATTGTGTGTGCAAGAGACCAGATTTTATTTATTTATTTTACATTTGTTGACCGGGCTAGTCTAGCTGGATATATATCCATTTTCAGTAGATGCCCGGGGAGAAAAGCTCCACACAAATACAAACAAAAAAACAAAAACAAAAATGTATACAAAAAAATATATATATCATTACATGGTAAAAAAGGATTAAAAACCATATGATACAGTATAACATTTCAGAGATCAAAGACACTTCAGAAAGTTAATATAGAACATAATCTTTCTTATAGAGGTGAATAGATGCACTCTAGTAAGAGTTAAGTACAATAATTTACATCAGACTTGAGGGATTTAAGCAATAAATTGAATATAGTGTGGTTTAGTGATAGTCTTAGTTACACGACTAATTATTAAATATTAGGAAGAAGGTAGAAGTGGAGAAAAACAGGGTATAGGTGTTGATTAGTCAGGTTTACTACAAGGACATAGCCAGTGATTTTGGAGGTAATTTTTGAGCTTTTGTTTGAAGAGTGGCAATGATATAGTTAGTGTTATATCACTAGGTAGCAGATTCCAGCTCCTTCCTGCTGTATTAGTAAATAGAGAGTCACCAGCTGTGTTGTTAGACTTTGTTAAGCTGGCAATGAGTTTACTAGAAGAGCGAAGGGAGTTGAGATTATTATATGGGATTAAAAGTTTTGAGAGTATAGGGGTATTATTGGGTTGGTACAGTATTTTGTGGGCAATAGTGAGTTGGGGGATTAACAGATGGTTTTGAAATTCCAGCCAGTCTAGTTGCATCAGGTTAGAACAGTGGTGAGTTCTGAAGGGATTTCCAGTAGCAAATCTGGCAATATTATTGTAGCAAGTTGCAAGTTTGTTAAGGTTAGTTTTCTTAAGGTTAGTAAAAACAGGTGAGGCATACAGAAGAGTTGAGATTAGATGGGAATGAGCGATCTTGGCTCTAGCTGATGTGGTTAAGAAAGACTTAATTCTATATAAGGATCCTATTTTTCTGTTGACTATTTTAATGGTGTTGTTAATATGTTGATCAAAAGAGAGATTATTGTCAATGGTTATTCCTAACAGTTTGGTAGTAGAGTCAGGTGAGATGACAGTGGCATTATTTGAAGAGATTGTGAAGTCTAAGGGGGAGGTCCTAGTAGTGGGAGTAAAGAGAAGGAGTTTAGTTTTTTTGGCATTAAGTAGGAGGTAACGTTTGGTAAACCACGTTTCTACCATGTTGAAGATGTTTTGAGTAAGGGAAGAAAGTTCAGTTGGAGAGGAAGCTGAGCAAATAAGGGTGGAGTCATCTGCATATTGAATGCAGGTCGCTTGAGGAATTGCTAAATGGAGATCATTAATGGATAAAGAGAAAAGAAGTGGTCCAAGAATGGAGCCCTGAGGGACACCGATGGTGACAGGTAACAAGGAAGAAATTTGATTTTCCCAGAGAACTGCCTGTTGCCTATTGCTGAGGTAAGATCTGAACCAATTAATGGCTAGGTTATCAAAGGAGAGAGATTCAAGAATGTTAATTAGGATGGAATGGTTAACCATGTCAAAAGCTTTAGAGAGGTTGATGAAGAGTGCAGAAGAGAGAAGGTTGTTGTTGCGGTTTCTATTGATAATGTCTGTAAAGGATAGGAGGGCGGTGGTAGTACTATGATAAGGCCTAAAGCCATGCTGACAGCTTGCTATTATGTTGTGGAAAGAGAGATACTGTAAAAGTTGTTGGTGAATGCATTTCTCCATAATTTTTGCTAAGGGTGATAGGAGAGCAATTGGTCTATAGTTAGAGTAATCGATAGAGTTCCCACCTTTATGTAAAGGGATAATGTGGGAGATTTTCCAGATGTCTGGGATGGTTCCTTTTTGGATTGTCCTATTTATAAGTATAGATATAGGGTACGCGATTACCTTGGCTGCTTTTTGGAGATAAAGAGAAGGAAGCTTGTCAGCAGATGGGGTACAAGGCTTCAGTTTATGAATAAGTCTATAGATGAGAGAGGTAGAGATGGGTTGTAGATTAAAGTTATGGGAGGAGTGTGCTAAGTTGATTGGAAGGTTGGAGTTATCAGTGTTTAGTTGTCTAGCTAGAGATTGTATAGTGTCAGTGAAGAAAGAGTTGAAGGTATTTGCAGTTAGGTGGGGGGTATCTGGATCAGCATCAAGAGGGGTGGGAGTTTTAGAGTTACCTGGGGAAAGCAGTCTATTGATATAAGACCAGAACCTTTTTGGATTATTTTGATGAGTTTGTTGAAGGTTACAATAGTAGTTTTTTTTGTCAGTAATTATTGCTTCTTTAGTAGCATTTCTAAGCTGGCAGAAATGAAGAAGATCAGAGCTATTTCTATGGCATCTCCATTTGGCCCAGACTTTGTTTCTAAGTAGAATTAGATTTTTAGTTTCATTAGAGAGCCATGGGGCTATGTTGGACTTCATTCTGATGGTACATTTGGGAGCATGTTTGTCAAGAATGGATAAGAAAGTTATATTAAAGTATATTACTGCATTTTCAAGAGGAAGGGATTTTAAGGGGTTCCAGTTGCATTCTCTGAGTTCAGCTTGAAATAAGTCTATGTTAAAATGTTTGGTAGAGTGTATTATTCTAATAGTGGGGAGGTTAGGAAAATCTTTCTTTTCTCTTGTAATATAAGTCAAAGAGTGATCACTGACATCATCTGGCAGGGTTCCTACTTTGTAAGTTTGTTTAACTTTGTTTATGAGTATCCAATCTAAGATACTCTCTTTTTTATTAGGTTTATTAATTCTTGTTGTTGAGGTGATGGTTTGGGTGAAACCATGGAGGTTGATATGAGAGGTAGGATTTTCAGCATTGATACTTTTCCAGTCTATGTTGAAATCACCTAGGATTATTGTTTCTTGGTCGTAAGTCGAGATACCCAGCTGAGAAAGGCTTCTAAAGTGGGTATATTATTACCTGGTGGTAAGTAAATACAGATAATGTAAAGGGATTTCTTGGTGTTAAATTGGAATTTAGTTATGAGGACTTCTACTTTGCTATCCTGGGTTGGATAAGCTGGAAGGGTGGAGATATTAAGTTCATTCTTAAAAGGAATTGCTACTCCACCGCCTTTACGTTTTGATCGGTCAAGTCTCACTATATTATAGCCTTGGGGAGTAATCTCATTGTCTTTTGTATCAGGTTTTAGCCAAGTCTCAGTGAGGCAGAGAATATCAAAGGAATGGATATCTAGGAGGGCATGAAGGTGAGATACTTTATTATTGATGCTTTGAATGTTCAGATGTCCTATTAGGAGGGAATTATTGAGTTTAGGGTTAGTTATATGAAAGGTAGGGTTGGTAGGGCTAGGGTTGGGGTGGATGTCTCCATCTTGTAAGGTGGGGTTATTTGGTTTTGTTATTAAGTTGTTTCTTAGATAAGTTTGAAGTTTCAATTTTTTATCGGTGGGTAGGACATGATTAATGTGGGAGAGTCTGTGGTATTTAGGTAGAAGGTAGCTAGGAGTGGAAGTAATATTGGAGTGTGTAGTTAGGGGTGTATATGTGCAAGTTGTAGTTTGTTTGTGTGAGTGTATAAGCTGGACATAGTGCAGATTTTCAAAGGAGGTAAGAAGGTAGGCTGAGAAGAGGGTGGTTAAGAGTAAAACTGAAAGTGTAAGCATGGTTAGAGTACAGGGAGCCATCTTTGTGGAGAAGTAGAGTTGTAACTAGAGTGAAACAAAAGGAAGAGGAAGTGGGATAGGAGGAGAGAATGAATAAGGAACCTGCAAATGTAAGTGAGGGGATAAAAGGATATTTAAATTAAGAGTAGAGGGTTAAGAATAGAGGTATTTTAGGGAGTATATTATAGAGAGTAGGAATAGGAGGGTAGGGGTGTGGTTAAAGTAAGCGGGAAGGGTGAGTTAAGGGATAGGTTGGTTGAGTTAGGGGGTGTGTTTAAGGAGGTACAAGTTTAGGACCCCTGGGGGTGTGTGGGAATTGGGGGTAAGGTAGGGGAGCGGAGTGAGCCCGCAGGGTGAACGGAGAGGGTAGAAACAATTGAAGGAGTAACTGGAAAGGAGACTATCAGAAATGCAGGTGATTATAGGTAAGAGAGGTATAACATGAAAAGGAAAAGGTCTAGAATGACCAAGTACACTAGCGAAATGACAAAAATGAAGGAGGGTTAAATCAGTGTTTAAGCATAAGGTGAAAGAGAGGAGGAGCAGGTCAAGGAATAGAAAAATAATTAGGCAAGTTTCAGGGGGTAAAAAAAAAAGGGAGACAGACAGAGAGTACTGGCAAGGGTGAGGGTGAAGGGGGATAGGAAGACCAATACTAAAATTACAGACGTAGGACAGTTAGAGCAAGAGGGAGCAGCAGTGAAAAAAGGAAGGGATGAGGGTGCCACCTAGTGGATAAAACAGGTATAGAAGAAGGAGAGTGGGGAAGCTAACTAGTGAAGAGATAAAGTAAAACCTAATTATAAGAGTAAGATAGTTATAGGTGCGGAGGTGAGAAGGTAGAAGAGAGGCAGTGAAGGAGAGGTACCGGCTGCTAGTGGCTCAAGCTCAGGCAAACTGTAAGACCCTTGTAGATATCCAAAACAGAGGCCTAGTGTACCAGCGGGACTATGCCCATAACCTACTTTCTTCTTTTCTTGATAGAGGGTACAAAAAGGAGGCAAGCAGATGCAGTCACCGGAGTTTGGACGGGTTCTTGTGACACCAGATGGGTTGTGGCTAGGGCAGGAATCAGAGCAGAGTTGAGCTAGGTACTTTGGGGAGAAGGGAGGCAAGTAAAAAGGAAAAGAACATGGTTAGCACAGGTATCAGGCTTTCTTCTTTTCTTGATAGAGGGTACAAAAAGGAGGCAAGCAGATGCAGTCACCGGAGTTTGGATGGGTTCTTGTGACACCAGATGGGTTGTGGCTAGGGCAGGAATCAGAGCAGAGTTGAGCTAGGTATTTCTTCTTTTCTTGATAGAGGGTACAAAAAGGAGGCAAGCAGATGCAGTCACCAGAGTTTGGATGGGTTCTTGTGACACCAGGTGGGTTGTGGCTAGGGCAGGAATCAGAGCAGAGTTGAGCTAGGTATTTCTTCTTTTCTTGATAGAGGGTACAAAAAGGAGGCAAGCAGATGCAGTCACCGGAGTTTGGACGGGTTCTTGTGACACCAGATGGGTTGTGGCTAGGGCAGGAATCAGAGCAGAGTTGAGCTAGGTACTTTGGGGAGAAGGGAGGCAAGTAAAAAGGAAAAGAACATGGTTAGCACAGGTTTCAGGCTTTCTTCCTTTCTTGATAGAGGGTACAAAAAGGAGGCAAGCAGATGCAGTCACCGGAGTTTGGACGGGTTCTTGTGACACCAGATGGGTTGTGGCTAGGGCAGGAATCAGAGCAGAGTTGAGCTAGGTATTTCTTCTTTTCTTGATAGAGGGTACAAAAAGGAGGCAAGCAGATGCAGTCACCGGAGTTTGGATGGGTTCTTGTGACACCAGATGGGTTGTGGCTAGGGCAGGAATCAGAGCAGAGTTGGGCTAGGTATTTCTTCTTTTCTTGATAGAGGGTACAATAAGGAGGCAAGCAGATGCAGTCACCGGAGTTTGGATGGGTTCTTGTGACACCAGATGGGTTGTGGCTAGGGCAGGAATCAGAGCAGAGTTGAGGTTCATAGGTTCATAGGTTGGTACTAGGCTATCAGCCCTAGGGCCTATACAAGCCTAGCCATAACAATTCCCTGGCTATTTCTTCCCACATTATTTACTTTCCTGGACCCCTGTCTAGCAGGGCGACTGACGTGATCCCTGGGGTGAATTTCCTTTCTCCCATCCAATCGTCAAGGTTCCTCTTGAAGAGGACCAAAGAGGCACTCTGCTTGACATGTATGGGCAATCTATTCCAGAATCTGGGGAGTCTCTGGGTCAGGAACCTATCCCTCCAGCATGTTTTGTTTATTGTAATGACAAGGTTTAGATCCCTAGAGCGTGTAGCTCTGAGGGATTGGGATTTCTTTAAGTGTAGCATGTCCAACAGCTCTGGGTTTGACATGGCCTTGTATGTTAAGCAGAGATCACCTCTGAGTAGACGATATGCGACAGAGTATAGCTGGAGTTTTTTAAGGCGGTCAGCGTAGGGCATCTGAGCTAGGTATTTCTTCTTTTCTTGATAGAGGGTACAAAAAGGAGGCAAGCAGATGCAGTCACCGGAGTTTGGATGGGTTCTTGTGACACCAGATGGGTTGTGGCTAGGGCAGGAATCAGAACAGAATTGAGCTAGGTATAGAGCTAGCACACCAGGGCAAGAGCGGACAGCAGCCAGGGACCTACATAAGGTGAAGGCAGTGGAAGGGGAGTAAGGCTAGGTGTATCGGAGGTGGGGTCAAATTGTTTTATCATGGTGTGGATGGGAGGAGAAATGGCGTAGGAGTTATCCTGAAGGAACAGTATGCTAAGAGTGTTTTGGAGGTGAAAAGAGTGTTGGATAGAGTGATGTTTATGAACATGGAAATTGATGGTGTAATGATGAATGTTGTTAGTGCATATGCTCCACAAGTTGGGTGTGCGATGGATGAGAAAGAAAAATTTTGGAGTGAGTTGGATGAAGTGGTGATGACTGTACCCAAGGGTGAGAGAGTGGTGATTGGAGCAGATTTTCAATGGGCATGTTGGTGAAGGGAACAGAGGGGATGAGGAAGTGATGGGTAGGTATGGCTTAAACAAAGGAATGCAGAAGGTCAGATGGTAGTGGATTTTGTGAAAAGGATGGACATGGCTGTGGTGAATACGTATTTTAACAAGAGGGAGGAGAATAGGGTGACATACAAGAGTGGAGGAAGATGTACACAGGTGGATTATATCTTCTGTAGGTGGGCCAGTTTGAAGGAGATTGGAGACTGTAAAGTGGTGACCGGGGAAAGTGTAGTTAGGCAGCATAGGATGGTGGTTTGTAGGATGACGTTGGTGATCAAGAAGAGGAGGAGGAGTGTGAGGGCAACACCAAGAATCAAATGGTGGAAATTGAAAAAGGGTAATTGTGAGGTGGAGTTCAGGGAAGAGTTAAGACAGGCACTGGGTGGTAGTGAAGAGTTATCAAATAGCTGGGTAACTACAGCAGAGCTAATAAGGGAGATGGCTAGAAAGGTGCTTGGTATGACATCTGGACAAAGGAAGGATGACAAGGAGACATGGTGGTGGAATGAGGAAGTACAGGAGAGTATATAGAGAAAGAGGTTGGCAAAGAAGAAGTGGGATTGTCAGAGAGATGAAGAAAGTAGACAGGAGTATAAGGAGATGAGGTGCATGACAAAGAGAGAGGTGGTGAAGGCTAAGGATAAGGTATATGAAGAGTTGTATGAAAGGTTGGACACTAGCGAGGGAGAAAAGGACCTATACCAATTGGCTAGACAGAGGGACCGAGCTAGGAAAGATGTGCAGCGGGTAAAGGTGATAAAGGATAATGAGGGAAACATACTCACAAGTGAGGAGAGTGTGTTGAGCAGATGGAAAGAGTACTTTGAGGGGTTGATGAATGAAGAGAATGAGAGGGAGAGAAGGTTGGATGATGTGGGGATAGTGAATCATGAAGTACAATGGATTAGCAAGGAGGAAGTAAGGATAGCTATGAAGAGGATGAAGAATGGAAAGGCTATTGGTCCAGATGACATACCTGTGGAAGCATGGAGGTGTTTAGGTGAAATGGCAGTGGAGTTTTTAACCAGATTGTTTAATGAAATCTTGGAAAGTGAGAGGATGCCTAAGGAATGGAAAAAAAAGTGTTTTGGTGCTGATTTTTAAGAATAAGGGTGATGTGCAGAGCTGTAGTAACTACAGAGGGATTAAATTGATCAGTCACAGCATGAATTTATGGGAAAGAGTAGTGGAAGCTAGGTTAAGAAGGGACGTGATGATTAGTGATCAGCAGTATGGTTTCATACCAGGAAAGAGCACTACAGATGCAATGTTTTCTCTGAGAGTGTTGATGGAGAAGTACAGAGAAGGTCAGAAGGAGATGCATTGTGTTTTTGTAGACTTAGAGAAAGCATATGACAGGGTGCCTAGAGAGGAGTTGTGGTATTGTATGAGGAAGTCGGGAGTGTCAGAGAAGTATGTAAGAGTGGTACAGGATATGTACGAGGGTAGTGTGACAGCCGTGAGGTCTGCAGTGGGAGTGACGGATGTGTTTAAGGTGGAGGCGGGATTACATCAAATATCAGCTCTGAGCCCTTTCTTACTTGCAATGGTGATGGACAGGTTGACAGATGAGATCAGACAGGAGTCCCCGTGGACTATGATGTTTACAGATGACATTGTTATCTGTAGTGAGAGTAGGGAACAGGTGTAGGCGACCCTGGAGAGGTGGAGGTATGCTCTAGAGAGAAGAGGAATGAAGGTCAGCAGGACTAAGACAGAATATATGTGTGTGAATGAGAGGGAGGATAGAGGAATGCTGAGGATGCAAGGAGTAGAGGTGGCAAAGGTGGAGGAGTTTAAATACTTGGGATCAATAATTCAGAGTAATGGTGAGTGTGGAAGAGAGGTGAAGAAGAGAGTACAGGCAGGATGGAGTGGGTAGGGAAGAGTGTCAGGAGGGATTTGTGACATACGAGTACCAGTAAGAGTGAAAGGGAAGATCTACAAGAGGGTAGTGAGACCAGCTATGTTATATGGGTTGGAGACAGTGGCATTGACAAAAAGGCAGGAGTTTGAGCTGGATGTGGCAGAGTTAAAGATGTTAAGATTTGCACTGGGTGTAACGAGGGTGGACAGGATTAGGAATAAGTATATTAGAGGGTCAGCCCAGGATGGAAGGTTTGGAGACAAAGCCAGAGAGGCAAGATTACGTTGTTTTGGACATGTGCTGAGGAGGGATGCTGAGTATATTGGGAAAAAGATGCTAAGGATGAAGCTACCAGGTAACAGGAAAAGAGGAAGGCCTAAGATAAGGTTTATGGATGTGGTGAGAGAGGACATGTAGGTGGTTGGTGTGGCAGAGCAAGATGCAGAGGACAGGAAGAAATGGAAACAGATGATCCGCTGTGGCAACTCCTAGTGGGAACAGCCAAAAGAAAATGATGATGAATAGTAAACCTATATATATATATATATATATATATATATATATATATATATATATATATGTGCACACATACATACACATGCACACACACACACACACACACACACACACACACACACACACACACACACACACACACACACACACACATGCACACACACACACACCACACCACTCATGTTGTACTGTTTCATGAGCTGCCATTTTCTGTCATAGACACAATTTAGATTAAATAATAATGTCCGCTATGCAGCACTTCTGGATTATTCATTGCAGAATGAGAAAACGTAATGACTGTGCAATGCTATAGGATATATTCTTATTCCTCTTGGCTGATGTCTGATACAGTCTGCCAAATGGGTCATTTTCAAGTTACTTCTAAGAAAATGAAAAACATAATATGAATCATAAACCTACTTCACTGCTGTAAGTCACCTTATTTCTAGTTCACACTTGTGTTTGGGTACAGCAGTCCACATCACTAGTACTTCAGCAAAATTATAACATTGTATTTTTTTCCTGTAGAGACAAAAGTCTTGCTTGCATCCTTTGATATGTTACCCAGTCCTGAAGCTTTGCCCATTCTATGTGTTACTTCACAGAATTAAATTAATCAAAGTTTTTGAATTAAAACGTATATATTTCCATGCATTCCTTACAGCAAGAATCCCTTGCTTATGAAATTTCAAATTCTTCCTATGTACTGTGTGTGTGTGTGTATATATATATATATATATATATATATATATAGAGGTCAGCTACAGTCCAGCTGCCAACAAATAGCATTTCATTAGAGAACATGATACTGCTACAAGTTATATTAAAAAATGATTCTACTGAAAATGTATTCATTACACCAAAAATGACATCATAGCAACATCAAAACTCACAATGTGTTGGTGCATTCATTTAGAGTTAAAGTGTGTGGCATATTATTTGGAATACACAGTACCAAATGACTTCTGGCAGCTCAGAGTTTATAAGTCTCTTATGATTTAACAATATAGTTGTGTACTTTGCATCTAAGAGCAAAGTCTGCTCAGCATTGTTATGCAATGGGATCAAATATTTCTTATTTAAGCTGTATTAACCAACATTTCACATTAAAATATTAGGTATTAAATATTATTAATTAATTAGTTCATTCATTTGCACTTTAAAATGGGATGCATTACCAATTTCAACAAATCTTCACAGGAAATGTTGTCTGTAATGTAGGAAATGATACCCCTTTCTTCATCTGGCCTTGGAAACATATTAGTCTGCACAAGATTACAGAGAAAATAAAACTGATAAAAATACACTATTACAGTTATGCTGATTAATTAACCAATTACTGCTGGAGTGCCAGGAGGAGCAGATTAAATGAGTTCCTTGAAGGGCAATCAATAGGAATAGAAAGTGCCTGAGCAATTTAATACCTTTTATCAAATCTAAATGCACATAATTACTTGGCTGTTTTATGTAACTGTCTGCTGCATTGAGACTGTTAGAGGAATCTATGAAGAAAGGGCAAAGGATTCCATTACTAGAGCTGCGTAGACTTAATTAGACATGTGAGTACAAAATATTACGCAGTGGAAGAAAATTCTTTATCGGCACTTCATACTGCATTCTTTGTTTGCACGATACCAGGTAAAAGCAATTAGTGAACAAAGCACTTACATTACAAGGATATAGATATATGAACTAGCTTCCTTTTTATTTCTGATTATATTTTACAGTATGCTTTATAAGCTTTCTTATCAAGATCATATGTGTCATGGACTTCAAGATTGAGATTGTAAAAGATCTAATGGTTTGTTGAATGTTTATTTATGAGAAGAGAACTCCTTTAATGTTTTGTCTAAAAAAAAAATCTGTATTTCCCTATATCAAATTTGCAGCTTTTGTATGTTTCACTTATGTTTTCTTCAGTTACACAACTACTGATCTTGCCTTGCATTCTATACAAATATGTTTTTATTTCTCTTTTTATACCCATTTTTTCTAGCATCTTATTAAATGATAAAGCAGTGTTTGCCTAGACACTCAGACTGGCTGCAGTAACAGACAGGTAACAAAAGGAAAGATGGCTTTATCCAGCTCCCATGTGGCTATCATAAGCTACACCAGTATGTCCATATATCCTTTCTTCTCCATCATATCTTAAGAGGACTACTTATCCCATACACTTCAGAGGGTTCCAGATTAAATCTGTAGTATCAATTTCATGCAAAGATTGCATAAGGGTACCACAGATACACCCCTTTTCCCACTTCTTTAATATACCTTCATTCCCACTAAAATGTATACAAATGCAGCTTCCCTGTAAATCCACTAACTCAGGTAGCTATCACCTTGAAACCCCTGTTCTCCTCATATATGACAAACAACCCCGGGAATCATCTCTGTGTCAACCCCGGGAATCATCTCTGTGTCACTGCTGGACAGAGGCACAACAAACTAATGGGCACAGTATTTTTTCATATAAGGGGTGGCGTAAGCCACAAAAATTTGGGCTAGGCTTATAAATGCCTTAGGGCAGATAGCCTAGTATAAACCTATGAACCTATGAACCTATAATGTACTCATCTGTATTGCCCCTTATATAAAGTACACATAAAAGTACATCTGTTCAAATTCTGTCTTCCTTTACATCAGCATGAAGTGGTTATACATTCATATTTTAGTCATTTTGGCATCAGAGGGCTCTCTATTACCTTATCAAATGATGAAAAGAGCGAATGCTCTTTCATCGATCTGAAAAGGTCAAAATCCCTAAAGAGCAAAGATACGGAACGGCGATTTTTTTTTCCCAGGGAAAAAAAATTGCTGCTCCGCAAAAAAAAAAAAAAAAAAAAAAAAAAAAGTTTAAACAAAAAATGAAATGTGGTTGAAGTGAAGCTGTGCCCCCCACACCACCCTTACTTAAATATACCAACTTCACGATCGCACCATAGTGGAGGAAATGGCAAAGTCAGGAAGACGGCCCACCGATTTTTTTCCTAGGAAAAAAATCAATGGTCCGTGTCTTCGCTCTTTAGGGGTTTTGACCTTTTCGGATCGATGAACAAGCATTCGCTATTTTCATTGTTTGATAAGGTAATAGACCCATTCTGTAGCATGTTGAGTGAGTAGATGAGCATGTGTCGAGCACTGGGAGTCAGCAGCGTGTCACACACCTAGTTGTGTGGGATGGTTCTTTAGGCTGAGATTGTATGTGTCGTGTTTGGCACTGATAACTTGCCATATACTATACTTATTTACCAACAGCTGATGGCATTGTCAGAGTTAAAACTATTACCACAATGCCTGCACCATTTGATAGGATACTGTAACTACCAAATCATCTTGTATTTGTAACACTTTACTACCCAGTAATAAGTATCAGAAGAAGGCTAAGATGTCATATGGTCAAGACACATTCCATGAGGATTATGCACAATCCCTGTGTTATTGAATAATTGGCAGAGTTATTAATGCTGCATTAGATAGAAAGTTTGGGGTTCAACTCATTACTGGATGCTGCCTGTGTGGAAATCATACAATTACCTTGCATCCATGTAAGTTTTCTGCTGATAAACCATTTTGTACAATATCCTCAATGCATAATTCTTACCCTGCATTACCACTAAAATTAAATAAATTGTCTGTAGACATGTATCAGGAAGTTTTCTTCCCTAGGTATTTCCCATAAGTGAGCCATTGCCACAAATGTAATAATAATAATAAAAAACAGTCCTGAGGATATAACTTTTTAACAATGTGTGACTTCACAACATACCTGTTTTTATTTTTTAGAACAATTTTATGTAAGTTATGTAATGCTTTCAAACTACAAATTCTTTAATTTAACTTATATAACCAAAACATTAACAGATAAATCTGAAAATGTGTGTACAGTTCATAGTTAGTTACTAGGTGTGAGCTGCAGAAGGCAGTTGAGGATCCTAGCCCAAATTCTCTAGAGAGCTGTCTGATTATGTTCCTTATTTAGAATCATGCAATAGGCAAATATAGTCAGAGGCTGACAGAATTGAACTCTAAACTACAGAAAGAAGCTGCTATAATATTTTCTTGCAAACTGACAGTCTGTTTTAGATTACATGGATGATGGCATAAATAACTTAATTGACTAATAGAGAAAGCTGAAGTGTTTTTTTCAGCTGTTATAAAAATATGACATGATTATCTATCATGGTTCTAAGTTATCCATGTAAGATTATAACCAAAGAAAACAGTCATTTAGAAGCTGCTCTTTTTTTCAGAAGCGTGTTTTGCTCTTAATTAACATTACATCTGAGTGACGCCTCCAGGTGCATCTGCTGTTGACTCCTACTGACTCCTGTGGGTATCAAATATTCATATTTGCATCAGTAATTCCAAAACCATGCAAGGTTTTAAAATATTTCATTTTAAAGCTTACACAATGGCAAACCCAGCTGCATTAATATTTGACATCTGTCTAGTGCAAGTAAATAGATTTTAACTGTTATTTTATGATATTAATTTATATACTCATCATTTTTAAATTTTTTCTAAATATCTCAACAACCATGTAACACCGACAGAACTCCTTAGCCTCATATGAATGCTCTCAGCGATATGAGATATTTTAAGTTGTTTAAAAAATATTACAAATATAATTGTTACTGTGTTTACTGTGACTTATGCAATTCTGTTTACAACCTAGAAACTAACGAATACTACCACTATAAAAATCCATTATGCTGAAGAGTTTGCCATTTATACTTCTTTCATAACTCCTATGGTTCCAGAGATATGAGCATTTGTCTGAAATGTGAGGACATAATTTAATTCCATCAAGAGGCCTAGGCTCCGCCCATTGGAAGTTCCAGTGCAAGCTTCCTGAGCTGCATTGGAGTGAATGAGTTAAGATACAGTGGCAGTATGCAGCATCAGATTAACTTTTATAGGATATTATCAGGGCCAGCCTTTGGTCAACTGGTGCCCTTAGGCAAAAGGGCCCCACAGCGACACCCCACACACACACTACCCAGTGCCCCTATACTGGTCTGCCTACACTATCCAGATTATTGTTTTCTTCCTTTTACTCACAGTTTGTCTTACTGTTCAGTTTTTCCTGAGTTTATTCAAGACATGTTTTCAGAAACCATTTCTTTATTACAAAAAAAAAAAAAGCAGATAAATACTAGAAAAGTGCACATGCTAGAGCAGCACTTTACGCAACTGCCTAGTAGAAAAGGGACAGATTTTTTCTGTTTGGTTTTCTCAAAGTCAGTCACTAAACACAATCAGAGCAAAGAGCCACATCTGTGTCAATGAATCTGAATTTCAATGACTATATTAGATTTACACCATTGCCAATATATATATATATATATATATATATATATATATATATATATGTGTGTGTGTGTGTGTAAAGAACAGCAAACAAAAAGCTGCAGCTAATTTAAAGAACCATAAATACAGAATTAATAATAAGTATGTGATATTTTCAAATAAATGAATTTATATAATTAAGAAAATATCAAATACTACCATCTTTATTGACTGCACTATGTTATAATATTTAGCTATAATATCTAAAAGTACATCTTAATATAACATGATACAGATATTAACATTTCCAAAAAAATTAAAAGGATTCTTTGATAAAAACACGATATGTGGTAAGATACGGGTACCATCTGCTGGTACTGCCAGATCTGAGTTTGATCATAGACAAGAATGCATTTGGAAATTTTTATTATTTTTATTTATTATTTTATTTTATATTTGTTTACCGGGAATGACCGACTGGGCAGGCTGCCCATTTTCAGCAGAGGCACGAGGAGAAAAGCTCCATTATTAACAATACAAGATTATAAAAAAAATATGAAGAATGACTTACAGTAGGTATACAGCAGAAAGCTAATCTTAATACATTATAAAATTGTTCTCATGCACAATTTGCAGTGGTTACAATTAGTGGTAGTTATATATAGTAATATATAGCAAATTATACAGTGGATTAAGATACATTCAAATACACAATTGGCAGTGATAACACTTTGGGATAAGAAAGAATAAGAACAGTATGAGATAGGAAAGAATAAAAATAGAAGAAATAAAAGCTCAGTCAGACGTATATATGCTAATCTTGCGTAGCAAAGCTTAGTTTTCCAGTGAGGTAAGTCAACATGAGAAGTGTTTCACTTATGAAGTTATAAGGTTGATGTCATATACTAATACAGGATTTGATTTTAGGAGTAGTGAAATCTAGTGAGATAGTGTATATACTACAGTGAAAAAAGACACAATTATTAACACACAGGTGTTAGTGCCAGCTTTATGTGAACAACATTTTGAGTTTTCCATTCTGTGTAGGACACGTGTTGCCAGAAAGTCTGTATATATTGTTTAAGTAGTTTAGCCCAGGTCAGAATAGGTGTATATCCCTGAGCTAGCTAAATGGGATTTGAGAAGGTTTTTGAAGTCTTGTTCATTTTCACTTTTCAGATACACAACACATCATATTTTACAGTGCTTTAGATTTCACAACATAAATATTCAGTTCTGGACTTCTGGTGATGGTGGGACAATAAAAGCTGCTACTTCTATGATTTCCCAGTACAAGCCACTAAGACTTTATGAATGTTAAGTGTATTTCCCGCTTGTAGTACATTTACATATTATAGTGTTATCCACAAGTTTCATGCTGATATTGGCGTACTGTGCCAGATTCCACAAGCTTTATGGAATCCAGACCTTCATGTATATAGTTCTTTGATCCATACATTTGCATACTTTACTTATTGCAATCCTGCTATCCAGGATGATATGTCGTCCAAATGATACACTTCCCCAATGCCTTGGAACGAGTCCAGTAATTTCAGATGGTCATTTACCAGCTACTTGCTTAAGACCAAATGGATTGCCATCAACTAATTGCTCAGCAGATTATGCACTTTTGATGCTAGGAAGATTAGAAGGTTGTATGTTCTGTCCCTACATGAAGCATTTGGATTCCTACTTTAATAATGACTCTGCAGTACAACACCAAGAGAAGGGTATATTTGGATATAAAACAGGGAGACCATGCAAACTGCACAGAGAAAATGACCAGAGGCCAGGACTGAACCTCAGCAGTATCTTATTACCATTGGCATTCTCTCTCTTTTCTAGCTTGGCCCCATTTTATCCAGTTTCTCTCCTCTTTGGAAGAAGTGTCCAACTTTGTGCCTTCTCCAACTGTACTCTAATTGCATAGCAAATTAAGAAATATTATTTTTCTGACATTACATTTTGTTTATTAGATATAACACCATCCACTTTTTCTTCATGGCCTTATAAGGATCTACAGAATGTTTATTTCTAAGATTTATGACTAAGAGTAAATGAAAATTACATTTAAATCATTGTTTCATTTGATTTTTGGAGGTTATTGACAACAACCCCATGTTTCCAGTTCTTCAAAGTATTGAGCAATGCACATTCTGAAGATATTGTGTCTCACTTTCAAAATTTAGTTCTCAGAGTGGTAATTGTGTAAGTCATTGCTACTGAGAAATTTTCTGCTCACAAAGCAGTTTCACTGATAGAGTAACCTTTTTGGCATATTAGTTTTGTATTTATAACATATCATAGTTCTGATTATTTATTAATTTCCTGATACTTTATTCTCATATTCTAGCATCTAGTGGGTTTAAGGTAAAGACAAAAATCATGGCTAGGATACCAGTCATCACAGGACACCTACACAGACATCACAGGACACCTACATACATGCAAACGTGTGCAGACACATGCATACACACACATATATATGCACACACACACACACACACACACACACACACACACACACACACACACACACACACACACACACACACACACACACACACAAACAAACAAAATCAAAACAAACAAAATAACACACAGCATGCAGACATTCAAACAGTTTAATGAGTCACCAATTCATTTATCAGGATCATGTCTTTGGGATCTGGTCGGAACCAAGAAACTGGAAAACCCAGCAAAAACCCAAGCAGAAAGAGACAGGCCATCAGATTTGTCATAAAAGGCACTGAAGCTAGGAATCAAACTATAGAATCAAGTGCTTTGAGGCAGCACTAGTTGTATTATATCCCAGAAATCCCAAGCTTAGTGATTATTTTTCTATACTGAAGGAAATGTCAACCTCCCCTCCACCTTTCACGAGTCCTCAAGCAAATCATCCAACTGATTACAGAGCCAAACAGCTAATAAGGAACAATATCCTATCCATTATACCAGTATTTCATGAGGTAATCAGTAGTGTTTGAAAAAGGCTATAGAAACTGAGATGAATCTTGTATAAAATCAGATCTGCTATCTCCAAAGGACTGAAGTAAAGAAAATTATGTATTCCATTCTGCATACCTAGACTTCTAGCTAACTTTTCAAGAATTGTGCTTTCTAAAATTAGCCAATTTTGGGTAAAATAAATTCCTAACTATTATATCTGTTTTAAAATCTATTTTAAAAGAAAACTGTTTGTTATTTGCTGGGTTGGTGTATAATTTTGCATTTTCAATGGTATCTTACCTCTTTTCAGAATGTGGCAAGAAAAGATTAAGAACTTGTCTACAATGTTCTATAATTTTCTATGAAAGTGTATCTGCCTGTGACCATTATCAAAGTCTTATCTGTAAAGTGACTGTGTTTTACTGTTTGTAATTCCACATTATATACCCCCATAGATTCCTTTTTATACTATATCATAGTATCTGCATGTATACAGCAAACAACTGTAGGGATAAAAGGCTCCATGGCTGGTCCTCTTGCTTCTTTAAATGTTCTCTTTGCATTTCTCTTATAACCCTAATCACTAGTTCAAAGCCTTCATTAACTTCATGGCTGGGTTGTAAACTAAGATAGAAATATCAGACGTGTCCAATTATGACTCAAAGAGCTTCCACTGTATTTCTGTTATACATGAGCTGTGCATCTAAACTAAGAAAAGCACATTGATCTTTGCACCTAAAATGTCTAATTTTCATTCATGTTAGTGTTTCTACTAGTGCTAACTGTCTTTCTGTCCTTTTTATAAAGCGTACAGTCTGTTTCTTTTTTTCAAAATCCACAAGCTCTGAACACAACCTCTCAAATATTTCAGTATGGAACACACACCTCATGTATAAGATAAGCATATGTACATGAAGAGAGTCAAAATGTGAGACAAATGTGCACAAATTTAAAATAAATATTTGTACAAGTGGGAACCTTCCTGCATCCTGACACCCATTTACTTACATATTTTCATTCCCAGGTCATTCCAAGTCAAAGAATGAGTGATCAATTTTATAACATGAAAATGATTACTCTTTATCTGTGCAACATGTTCTTGGAAGAGAATTAAAATAGTATTTTGAGCCTAAACAAATTGCTGCAATAGGTAGTAAGTAACCAAACAATGCAACAACACGGCTTAAAAACCTCAGCTTTGGCTGGCTAAGAACTAGCTGTATTCAACTGGACATATAAGAGAATTTAAGTACCTTTATGTGCACTTTTTTTTTCAAAAAAGACAGTATTTAAATTGATTTTAACTGTGTTGCAGGAATATTAACTGAACTAGAAGTTAGTCAGTGTTTGCTGAATTTTGTTATTTGCTAGTAATTACAGGTGTGGGAGTAGCCACATTCTTTGATTTCCTGTCCTTGCCTATTTAAGTGGTACAGTGCGAAATATTTTCTGCTTAAAAACCTCAGCTTTGGCCGGCTAAGAACTAGTTATATTCAACTGGACGTATAAGAGAATTTAAGTACCTTTATCTGCACTTTTTTTCAAAAATACAGTATTTAAATTGATTTTAACTGTGTTGCAGGAATATTAACTGAACTGGAAGTTAGTCAGTGTTTGCTGAATTTTGTTATTTGCTAGTAATTACAGGTGTGCGGGTAGCCACATTCTTTGATTTCCTGTCCTTGCCTATTTAAGTGGTACAGTGTGAAATATTTTCTGCTTAAAAACCTCAGCTTTGACCAGCTAAGAACTAGCTGTATTCAACTGGACGTATAAGAGAATTAAAGTACCTTTATCTGCACTTTTTGTTTTTCAAAAAATACAGTATTTGAATTGATTTTAACTATGCTGCAGGAATATTACCTGGACTGGAAGTTAGTCAGTGTTTGCTGAATTTTGTTATTTGCTAGTAATTACAGGTGTGGGGGTAGCCACATTCTTTGATTTCCTGTCTTTGCCTATTTAAGTGGTACAGTGTGAAATATTTTCTGCTTAAAAACCTCAGCTTTGGCCGGCTAAGAACTAGCTGTATTCAACTGGACGTATAAGAGAATTTAAGTACCTTTATCTGCACTTTGTTTTCAAAAAATACAGTGTTTAAATTGATTTTAACTGTGTTGCAGGAATATTAACTGAACTGGAAGTTTTGACTCTGCTCTTCAGTTAGTCCCACCCACCCTTCTTGTTTTTGTTTTGGTATTAATCTTAGTGGCCTTGAAACTGCCCGCCCCTCTTGTAAATTTGTGTTTGGATACTCCTTCTGGGCCCATCTCATTTGCTCACTCAACTGAGTGCAGTGAGATCATATTCTGATTTCAGGCACTCCTACTGTGTACAAAGAGAGCATCTGGGAAACAGAAAAAAAAATTTAAGCTTGTTTCCTGCCTTTCCTGTTAAGTGGTATAGACTATCTGTAGGCTTCTGAGCCCCCAAGCACTTCTGTGTTGGAAAGAAGTCTTCTAGCTTAGTTTTTTTTTTCTTATAACTAGCCAGTTTTCTAGTTTCAGCACTCAAATCTGTTTCTTTGATCTCAGCACTTGTTCAGAAAAAAAATTTCATCTGCTTTTACTGTACTTGTGTTTCTACCTACTTTATTTTACTTTTGCATCATCTTAAAAGTACTCAATTGTATTTATTACTGCTTGGTGCAACTCATTCTAAGCCTTTTGGTTTAAACACTTGGGCTTCGGACCAGTTGTTTTGCACTGAGAGGGTTTGTGGTCTGCACTGTAGTGGCAGAACAGGTAGCTTACATCCTTCTAGGTTGGGAACTGCTGATTGAGGGCTCAGTGTCTGTTATTCTAAAAGTGTATTAATTCTGGTTTAAGCACTTGGCTTTCAGGCCAGTTATTTTACATTAAGAGGGTTCGTGGTCTGCACTCTTGTGGGAGAAGAGGCTGGACTCTGCCCTTCTGAGCTGGGAATTTCTGGTTAAAGGCTTATAGTGCATGCATATCTGACTGCTTCTTACTGAAGTTGGTGCGCCTTGTTTGCTGTGGCATAGACTGGATTCGGGCCTGCTGGATCTAGCTTTGTTTGTGTAAATTGAGCACTAATCCAGGCATTCTCTAAAGTATTCAATTATGTATTACTGCTTGGTAGTAACTTGATTAAAGTGTAGCTATCATTCTAAGCCTTTTGGATTAAGCACTTGGGCTTCAGACCAGTTGTTTTACATTAGGAAGGTTTGTGGCATGCACTGTGGTGGCAGGACAGGTAGCTTTCATCCTTCTAAGTTGGGAACTGCTGATTGAGAGCCTAGTGTCTGTTATTCTTAAAGTGTATTAGTTCTGGTTTAAGCACTTGGGCTTCAGGCCATTTATTTTACATTAAGAAGGTTCGTGGTCTGCACTCTTGTGGGAGAAGAGGCTGGACTCTGCCCTTCTGAGCTGGGAATTTCTGGTTAAAGGTTTATAGTGCCTGAATATTTGAACTGTATCTTACTGAAATTGATACACCTTGTTTGCTGTAGTATAGACTAGATCCAGGCCTGCTGAATCTAGCTTTGTTTATATGCTTGTTGTTTGTTTGCTTGTTATTTCCCTGGAACGCTAATTCCACCTAATATGCAGCTTCTCAGCGCTTCTGTGGATCACTAGTGATATCTGCATTGCTTACTGTTCTTATTTCCTTGTTTCACTTGAAAGAAAATTATTGTTTGTCATTTTTGCATTTAAGTTACCTGTAACACATTGCACTTAAGTTACCTGGCACTTGCTCACTAAAGCAATTATATAAGTCAGCACTAAAAATTAAAAGCACTACACCCTCACTCCCCACTGGCCCTTGTTTTCAATTATAAAGGAATTCCCAATATTATTCTAGCATGTCCAAAGGTCAGTTGTCAATCTCCTCTCCGGTCCAGCTGGTGAATCTGGGAATCTTGAGGCAATTTTACAACTGCCTCATGTACACAGACAACCCTCTCCTCCTCCCAACAACTTCCAACACATGTGAGAGATGCAACCATATAGCCAAACTGGAGGCTAAGCTCTCTCAACTCAGTACTGGCATAACCAGTCAGGAGGAGAAGGAAACCACACTCACTAGAATTCCAGTCTCACATAGACCTACCACGACAGCAAACCAAACACATAATCACACAAAAACATAATCGGAGGCTCTAAATAAAGATCTGCCTAAGCAGCAGAGACCTCCAAAGCAGACACCCAAGCAATCGCTACCCCAAAACAAAACACATGCAACACATATCTCACAAAGCCAGTGTGCCGAACAGTCACAGCCCTTAAGACTAAACAACACACCTGATACACTTGTAATAGGTGACTCTATCGTCAGGCACACTGACGTCCCGCTCATCAGGCTGAACAAGGAGAGGGTCATAGTGAGCAGCCTGTCGGGCGCTAGGATCCGCCACATAACACAAGCACTCAGGTCACTCCAAGGCAAGTACAAATATGACTCAGTCATTGTCCATGCTGGTGTGAATGACCTGAGATGTACCTCCCTGGACTACATGAAAAGAGACATAGAGGAGCTCTCTTAGCATGTAGCCCAGGCCGGTATGACCCTGACCTTGAGTAGCATCTTACCCTCACCAAGAATGATGCCACAATATGAAGACAAGATGATCAATTTCAACAATTGGCTTAAGTACTGGTGTCATTCAGAGGGAATCCAATGCCTGTCAGCTTGGGATGATATGCTCGACAAGCCACGATGCTTCACTAGGGATGGCTTGCACCTGTCACCCCTGGGCTTTTGGATATTGGCAAAGGCTCTTGCTACCCACATAGTGCCTTTTTTAAGCAAGGCTCAAAAGACAAACCCACCTCCATAGGTATCACAAGGGATAAGAAACTAAGAATAATGCTACTCAATGCCAGAAGTCTAAACCTCAAGATGCACGCACTCGAAACTCGCCTTAACATGGAGAACATCGATATCTGTGCAGTAACAGAAACCTGGTTCAGGGCTCCTGAGAGCACCACAGCACTACCAGGTTATACCTCATACCATGCTTTTCAGCCCCAAAACTTGGACTGAACCACAAAAGGAGGGGGAGTATCGATATTCATCAAAGATACCCACACCTCCAGGTTGGTGGCAAAGCATGAAGCATCAGAGACTATCCATGTACAACTAACAGTGGGTAAAACTGCCTTCCAGTTTATAGCCTGCTACAGCCCACCCTCCCAAACCCAGGAACCCCACTCAGCCTTCCTGAGAACACTGGAAAATATGAAGGTCTCTCCAAACACCATTATATTGGGCAACTTCAACTACCCAAACATAGACTGGGAGCATTACTCTAGCTCCAACACCCTAGCCCAAAGGTTCCTAGAATTTATAAACTCAAATGCTATGGAACAACTTGTTACCACTCCCACAAGAGGGGAAAACATACTGGACCTGATCATCACCAACATGGGGACTCTATGCTCCAGACCAGAAGTGTATCCCTCACTGGTAAGATCAGACCATAAACTAATCTCACTGGATATTCACATCCCGACCCCACTCACTGCCCAGAAAACCACAGTGAAAAACTTCTCTAAAGCAAATTTCACACTCCTCAAAACCAAGGTGGAATCCTTCAAAGCCCCCGGGCCTGTGGAAAATATGGCCCAGACCGCAGAATCCTTTATAAACGCATTCTATGAACACCTTCAGGAATGCATGGATCATGCGATCCCAAATAAAACCAAGACCCAATCCTCCAAAGGCAGACGTCCTGTCTGGTGGACCCCAGCCATAAATAAACTATACAATAGAAGAGGAAGCTACTAAATGATAGAGCAAAATCCCAAAAAGGGAAGGCATCACTGATCAGTATTAGCAAAAAACTACGGGCACTCATAAAATTGTCTAAGGCCAGCTTCGAGAGAAAAATTGCACAGGACACTAAGGATAATCATAAGGCTTTCTTTAGTTATGTTAGGAACCTGGATGGTAATTCCCAGATATGCTCAGAATTAGTCCAAAATGACAAAAAATACACCGAACCCACAGACATTGCCAACATCCTAGCTGACAGGTTCAGTGCAAACTTCTCCCCTCCTCCCCACCAAAAGGGCAAATATCTATCCCAGCAGAGTGCTGCCCCCCCTGACATCTCAGATGCTCAGGTAAGAGCCGCCCTCTCCAAAGCAAAAAACACAGCATCAATGGGACCAGACGGTGTCCCGGGCTGCGTCCTACATGAACTCCAAGAAGAGCTAAACCCAAACATAAAACTACTGTTCAATCTCAGCCTTACTACAGGATATGTGCCCAAAGAGTGGCGTACAGCAACAGTGGTCCCTCTCCATAAAGGTGGTGCCTCAATGGATCCTGGAAACTATCGCCCCATAAGCCTGACTAGCTTGGTCTGCAAAGCTATGGAAAGGATCATCATGGACCTCATAAATAAAGATATTGGGGACCTACAGACACTGGATCCTACCCAGTTCGGCTTTGTTAAGGGCAGATCCTGCCTCTTAAACCTGGTTGATTTCTTTGAAACAGTCACCAAGGCCATTGACGAGAGGAGGTGGTCCAGACAGCTTACCTGGACCTTGCAAAAGCCTTCGATACAATACCCCACTTGGGCATTATAGATAAGCTCACCAGCTTAAATATAAACCCCTATGTCACTAGATGGATTGCAAACTGGCTCAAGGACAGAACCCACATGGTTAGAATTGCTGGAGCCATGTCAGACTCCAAACCAGTTACAAGTGGTGTCCCACAAGGCTCAGTCCTGGGACCTCTCTTGTTCGGTATATATTTCTCGGAGGTACAGGCCAACATGGAAGGACTGTGGCTGACCAAGTTCGCAGATGACTGCAAACTGGGCACCATTATCGACTCTCCAGCTGACACAAGCATCCTCCAAAAGGGCCTCATAGAAACAGACAACTGGTGCCAGAGCCATGGCCTCAAGCTAAATGCCAAAAAGTGTATAGTCATCCCCTTTGGCAAAAACAAAGTGCCCACAAATTACCACATAGGTGGTAATCCATTAAGTACAGAAGAAGTAATTAGGGACCTGGGGACCCAAGTTGATAGCAATCTCTCATTTGTCAACCACGTGGCCAAAGTGGTTAGAAAAACATTTTATATAGCCCACCTAATCATGAAGGGATTCACATCTAGATCAGGGGAGGTCATCGTGCCTCTTTACTCATCCCTCATCAGGCCCATAATTGAGTACAATGCCCCTTTTGGGATGTACCTTACCAGACACCTGCAGCAACTGGAAAGACCCCAAAAGTACCTCACCAAGAGGATCAAAGGGCTCAAACAGATGCTATATGCTGCCCAGTTAAAGAAACTCCAGCTCTACTCAGTGGCATACCACCTGTTCAGAGGCAATCTGTGCCTGATGTATAAAGCCATGTCCAACCCGGAATTAATGGACATGCTGCACCTCAGAAAATCCAAATCCCATCGAGCTACGCACTTGAGAGACTTGAACCTCAGCACTGAAATAAATAGGACATGCTGGAGGGACAGATTCATAACCCAGAGGCTCCCTTCACTCAGGAATAAAATCCCAGTCCAGGTTAGGTAGAGTCCCTCATTGACTCTCTTCAAGAGGAATCTTGATGAGTGGATGGGAGATAGTAGGTTTACCCCGGGTATCACTTCTGTGTCACTGTTAGACAGAGGCACAGTATACTAACCTCGAAAAAGGGCATAGCAAAATAAATTTAAAATGGGTGGCGAAAGCCAAACACATTCTGGCTAGGCTTATAAATGCCCTAGGGCAGATAGCCTAGTATGAACCTATGAACCTATGAAAAACAAAGTAGTAAATACAGCATGAGCAATTCAAGGAAAACATTTGCTAGGAATCATAGAAATCATAGAAAATACAAGGCAATTAGATAAGACATCCTGTGTGCCTTGTCAATAACTACCCTCAGGCTCTACCAACCTTTTCAAGAAGGGCAAGGCCTGTATCCATCATACCTCTCAACTGTCCAGATTGCCACATAATGTCCAGATTTTTGTCTCAGATTTTTAGTTTGTTTCGTATAATATTTGTTATTTTCTTGATTTTTGTGACAAATCAATGCAGATGGAATTCACTAAATAATGACAGGCATTTGAGTTTCAGATTTCATATCATTCAGAAAATGCATGGTAACTCAGGACCTGTTATTCTAGCAACTTTCTAAGTTTATAAGAGCAATATTTAAAATGTGTCCCTATTTTTGGGGTGCCAATAAATTTCTGAGTTGGACTGCTGAAGGTATCGAAGAAAGTACAACAGAGCGGTTTATAGAAAAAAGCTTCAATAACCACCACGGTGTTCAAACTGTTAAAATGACTTTAATATTACTTTAATCAAAACCATAAAAATTTAAAAAGTGATAGCCGATAAGTGCTTTTGGCAAGATACACCTTCTTCAGATTGTTCAATCAATAGAAGCATTGAGCTGACTTTAAAGTACACAATAGCCAATCGTGCTGTTTATGTAATTAAAGCAAATTCATTTGACTAATTCTTGGGTACTTCCTCTTCGTATGCAGCTAATAGTGATACATACAGAGGCTCCTTCTCATAGGGAATACAAGATTTCACTCACCAATCAGATCTGCTTCCTTACTCTTCGTTCCCAGTTGAGATTATCTAGGTCTTACCCTATCAGATGCTGTTACTAGACCAAGCCTCTCTTTGCAGCCAATAATATTACATACAGTGACTCCTTTTCATTAGTGGTTCAGTGTTACATTCATAAATCATATTTACTTCCTTGTTCTTTGTACTAGGCAAGGCTGTCTTTAGCCTGCACCTATCAGGCATTGTTATTTAAGACAAGCCTCTCTCTATAGCCAATACTAGTGCGTACAGTCATTCTTTCTCATTGGAAGCAAAGTACTTTGTTAACCAATCACAGCTCCTTCCTTTTTCCTTGCTCAGGACGGCGCTCGAATCCAGGCAAAGCTCTCTTAATAGCTAATAATAGTGTGTGTAATCATTCTTTCTCCTTGTTTCCAATTAGAAAGAATGATTACACGCACTATTATTGGCTATTAAGAGAGGTTTGCCTTTGATAATAATACCTGATAAGTGCAGGCTAAAGAGAGCTTTGCCTGGATTCGAGCGCTGTCCTTTTCTTAAATAAAAATATCTGATAGGTGCAGGCTAAAGAGTGTCTTGCCTAGTACGAAAAATAAGGAAGTAAATATGATTGATGAATGTAACACTGCACCTCTAATGAAAAGGAGTCACTGTATATAATATTATTGGATGCAAAGAGAGGCTTGGTCTAGTAACAGCATCTGATAGGGTAAGACCTAGATAATCTCAACTGGGAACGAAGAGTAAGGAAGCAGATCTGATTGGTGAGTGAAATCTTGTATTCCCTATGAGAAGGAGCCTCTGTATGTATCACTATTAGCTGCATATGAAGAGGAAGTACCCAGGAATTAGTCTAATTAATTTGCTTTATTTACATAAACAGCATGATTGGATATTGTGTACTTTAAAGTCAGCTCAATGCTTCTATTGATTGAACGATCTGAAGAAGGCGTATCGTGCCGAAAGCATTTATCGGATATCACTTTTTTTCATTTTTATGATTTTGATTAAAGTAATATTAAAGTCATTTTAACAGTTTGAACATCATGGTGGTTATCGAAGGTTTTTTCTATAAACCGCTCTGTTTTTGGGGTGCCCACCATTATTTTTGGCTTTGTCCAGATTTTTGTGCTAAAAGGCTGAGAACTATGGTATCCATCCAAATGTGTCTGCTATATTTGAAGGCAGAAAGGGAATCACACCATTTGACACACAAGGGGACAATATTCCAGGGCAAGGGAAGGTGTCTGTCCATTTAGTTTTATGTATTCCTCGATGTAGATTCAGATCTCTTGTTCTACTGTTAGCTGTACTGTTTGAGACATCAAAAAGGAGGGCTTGGATAATGGAATCGCTGAGGGCATCTAAAGTAAGGTATAGGTCTCTCCTCAACAGCCTGTATGACACTCAGTTCAGAGAGAGTGACTCCAGCCTTTTTGGGTAGCTAAGATTTTTGAGGCCTGAGATTCTTTTCATTAGGAACCTCTGTGGCATTTCAGATATCTGATATGTCTTGTGAGATATGTGCCAGAGGGTGCATTATATTCTATAATGTGTCTAACCAGGGCAGCTTTCGGGGGAAACAATGGGTTCCTTGGATTTGGAAGAGATGCCCGTGGTGATTAATTATGACATATCGTAAGCTTTCCTGACTACAGTCACTAACTGGTGATAGAAGACAATCTGCCCAGGTGTCTGATGACAGACTCATTGGAGAGTGGACTACCACTGATGCAGTAGGTGGTAGCAATTTGTTGTTTACCGAATGAGATGATACTGCATTGTTTAGCATGTAGTGACCCCTTTACAGTGCATCATGTGTTAATGCATGACAGTTCCATTTTGTATCATATGTGCAATTAAAAACTACACCCCATTTGTAAATATTGGTGACCTTAGTCAGATAGAGATCCTTGTTGACAGTCTTGAGATTAGATAAATACATGACAAAAAATGAGGGGGTCCAATATGGAACCAGGGGAATGCCACTGATCACCTTCTCCCTAACTGAGAAGGCATTAAAGATCCTGATGGTATGCTTTCTGTCTTTGTGCCAGTTTTCAATCCATCTTACCACACAAATATCTATATTTAAGGCTAGTGGATTGTTTATAATTCCACTCTGTGGTATGCTACCAAATGCGTTTGCTAGATCCAGAAAGGCAGCTTGAACAGTGCCAACAAGACTATCAAGTCTAATGAGTCTAAAGTTTTTGGGAATAATGGTGGGACCATCCTTATAAGGGGGGGGTCACCACAGTTTAATATTGATCAGGAACATAACTTGTGGCAAGATTTAGGTTGAAAAACTCAAGGAAGTGATCAGGAAGGACTTGCTAGACACTTTTTATAAGATATCCTGGACTGTTGTCAGAACTCACCATGGAAGCATTTTTGGTCTTGAAGTTCACTTTAAGGAAATGATCCATGGAGGTGATAGAGGGAAGTTAATCCAGTATGTTTAGCATAGGGATTATAGTTCCAGATGAGAAATTTGCAGCAAACTTGTTAGCCAATATGTTGTCAATATCATTAGGATTTGAATAAGAGTTGCAATTATAGATAATTTCTGAGCAGTTATGTGAATTATTCTTTAGTTTTCTAATGCAGTTGAAAGATCAGAAGCTGGTCTGTGTTCATAGGAGGCTTTACTGGTCTTAATAGCTGCCTTCAGTTGTTTGGTGAGATGTTTTATATTCTCATTGTGATGAGATGTGCTGGTCTACAAGGGAATATATGTAGTTTCTTCCTTCTGTTGTAAAGTTTATTTATATCTACTAACCACCTTGCTATTGAATTTGTCATTATATTTGGTCCTGGTCGGACAGCCCTTTCAGTGCATTTTTATTAATGAACATAAAAATCCACAGGTGCCTACTCATACCTTCTTCAAGGATAAAACCCTGGTCTTGAGTGATATCCTTCGCTCACCGAAAAAGATGCCTAAATTCAAAGAAAAGACAATCAGTTTCAACAATTGCCTAAGTAGCCCATGTCATTCCATGGGTGTCCATTTTGTGTGTCCCTCAGTTGACATGTCTGAAAATCTTTCTTGATTTCCCAAGGTTTTTTTACACTGAAGACTAAGGGAAGTTTTCCTTGTGTATAAAACCACTATTCAGGTACATCTATAGCAATGGTGTGCTCAGAACAGCTGAACATAGTTGATCTCAGTATAAAGTTGAAAGTGGAAAGTAAAGACCAATAAAAAAATAGCTGTAGGTCAACCAATTAGTGCTAGCCTGCAAAAATAATAGCAGGCAACGTACTCTCACTGCACACCCTACTCTGTTTAAATATGTTGCCTATACCAGACCCAAAACAAGAGTGATGCAAACAATGCAAACAGTAAAACTGCATGAGCAAAAACAGTCATAACAACAGAATTTTCACAGGATTGGCTAAAGAAAGTTAAATGCAGTTCAGATACTAACAATTCTAGTACAATGACAGATATACCACTACTAACATTACTGCTATCTACCCTAACAGGCCTAAAGGAGTAGTATGTAGTAAAACATTGTAAAGAGGGAGTGCTATCAATGCAATGAAACTGGGTTTCAGTTAAAATAAAAAATATCCACATTTTTTGGGGGCCCCCCATGTAAGGCCACTTTCTTATTTAGACTCCTAGAGTTCAGCTACACTACACTACACTAATGCTTGCCTGATTTGAATTTGGATTTAGTAGATTTGTAGGCCTGAGTAGAGTGACATTATGAAATGTATGGGTAGAGTAGCATTGTTTAAAAAGGTACTCTGGGGGGCAGAAAATGCCTTAACCAGTATATGAAAGTTCTGGGGTGTGCAGGCAGGAATATTTTCCATCTCACTCAGGCTGGCACACATTGAAGCCCTTAGGGATAACACCAAAATCTTTAGCTTATATGTGGCATCGTTCTTGCTGATGGTAGGATGCTGCTAAAGATTAGTTTCCTTTCAGCCTAAAGACATCTTCAAGGGGCTCCATCATGTCCCTCTACATATACTCTAAACAGATACATTGTGAGTCTTTCTAACCAATATGAACAATGAGCATGTCATACTCATATATGGGGTGAAGTAACCTGAGCTGCTTAGTGATATGGCGAATTCTAACAGCAGGGAGGCAGCTGAAGCTTACCCTGTCTTTATTCAGCCTTTTAAATGGTGCATTGTTGTGTATATTTCCAAGGTATATAGATGAATCTTCTAGCCCCTGGGACTTGGCCAAACCACTTAAGTGGCTTTTGTCTGTGGAGGTTGTGGAAGAAGCCTTATGTGGTATGGAATGGGATTTAGTGTGCCGTTGTGGTTTGACTGTGGTACAAGTGTTTACACTGCAGCATCTAGGAGGTCATCGTGGTTTTGGAATTTTTTTAATGCTTCTCCATTTGATGATTTGTGTTTGCCATGCAAATGGCAGTCTATGGGACATACACTGACTGATGGCTGCTGGTTGATCTAAAAATGACTGTTGACTAACATTTGTTTTTATGTTATAACATTTTGGTTACCCTTGATATATCTGGAAGGGGGAAATACATCATATATAAAGACAATGAAAAACACTGCATAACAGTGCAGCACAGTATAATATAACATAATATTGTATAATGTGATACAGCAAACAATACATTTCAGATGAATAGAGTGTAAATACAGCTCACTGCATTACAGCTCAGTACAACCCGCCCAGCACAATAATTGTGATAAGAATTGACTGAACAGCAGGCAAAGATGTCACAACACATTAACCTAAAGGATGTTCAATGCAGTATGAGTCTCTCAACTGCAAGTATAGATGCTACAGTACAATATTCCAATGAGATGTTCAGTGCCATGTTACCTTTTTTTTTTTTTTATTTTTGGATCTTACATGACGAGATAAAATAGCATCGCACATAATAAAGTACCATCCTTTTGTCGGTTATATAAAAATAACATTCAAAAGCAAGCGATAAGGCACTGGTAAAAGTTTAAAAAGTTTGCCTTAATTAAATTAAGTTACATCATTATAAAATACTGCAAAAATATGGTTTTATTATTCAAGAATGTATCAAAAGTTAAAACAACAAGTGCAACTGTCACACCCCAACACCCAAACCTTCCTTTCCTCTTTGCTGGTCATTTGCTATCTTGTATACTGACAGTTGGGAATATCAGTTCAGTCTGCCCTAAACTCAGACAATCTCAAACTCAAGCTTAAATTCAGCAAATACTCAGCCCACTTGAGGTCTGTATCTACCCTACATCTGTTGTGTTTGGAGAAGTTTATTAAAGCATAAATTCCCTTACAGCTCTTCTTTCCATATAGTAATATCTGGAGGGGCCTCAAGAGTTTCAACAGCAAGTTATAAATGGTATGCCACATGGTGATCAAAAATCTGAAATGCATGGGGTCAGCATCCAGTACCGGACTGGGTATAAGTAATCTACACAGAACTAGCTCACTTGTAAATAAAATCTCTGCACCCCAGATCTTCCATAGAAACATTTCAGCTTCCTTCCAGTATTTATGCAGTCTTTCACATTCCCAAGCATATGTTCCCCTGTACCTTAGAAACCTATTTTATAATTCCAGCACTCTAGTGAATTTGGTGCGGAGTGGGAAAATATGTGTGCATCAAGTTTCACAAATAAATTTCCCAGTGCAGTTAATACTCCCCTTCTTTAAACCCTTTAATAACAGTAAGTTGCTTCTCTAATTAAAAAAAAAACAGTCCTATCTGTTCAGTTAACCTATCTTCACATATACCAGCTGCAGAGTTATCTTATTGATTTGGGTTCATACCTGATGTTTACCTTGCAGCAAATACCTTTAGGTATCTGAATAATGCTTACCAGAATGTTACCATTAACTCCTGAAGTAAGGGGTAAAATTTGAACTGAATTTGGTAATCAGGTCAACCACAATCCTTGGATATCTGGCCTCATATCAGACAATTAAATGCCAGAGATACACTTATTAGGTATCACTTCAAATACTTCTAATAAAGTTGAAAGAAAACTTGTACCACTCAGAGTTTGCTGCCTGCAATTCATATTCACTTTTGCTCCTAATGATGCAATTAAGATCCTTGCAGACCTGCTTTTACTCCTCCTTCTGACTGATGATGGAAACATTTTATATAAATTATATAATTTTCTCCCAGGCTCCTCCTGTTATAAAACAGATCTGAGAACTCATACCCCTGCATTTATCACCCTAGTGAAGCCTAATAGGTACTGACTTACATATACATTGGTTGAGATGGCTGTAAAAATCATGGAAAGTGTGGTGACTTTAGAAGGTCAGCAAAGGGCAAAACACTTTTGAAAGCTCCTCAGATGGGGATACACAGTTGGCTTTGGGGAAGTTCTTGAACACAGTTGAATTTGTGGGTAAGCTGGCATTTATTCTGAGGGCAAATGTGACAGTCTAGTTGTAATATCAAGGACATACTAAGATTAGTAGGTTTACAGGCCAAGGCTGCATTCATAAAACAAGGTCAGATCGATTCCTCCCTGTAATGGGAACTTGGGCAATTTGATTTGAGAGTTGATATTAATGACATCTTGAAAATGCTGGGAATATATTTAGAGTTATATAAGATTCACAACTGAGAGTGGATAAGGAAGTCAAAAATAATTAGGGCGCTTGGATTAATAAAGATAGAATCCAACATAACAAGGTTCTTAATGTGGTCCATAGTTGACACTGAAAGCGGCCTATGGCTGGAAATTATGTATATTGTTTTTTTTTTAATACTCAGTGGACTGAAGAGAAAGTATCAAGGCTGAGTAGAACTTTGGAGTCCAGATATATTGGTTTACTTTGATCCTAGAGATAGTTGAGTGCAAACATATGTACATGAGACATGAATATGGAACCTAAAAGTATGCACAAAAAAATTAAGTGGAAACTAGTATATACACCTAAACTAAAACAAGACTGTTTCTGCATGCAAGTGCTTTGAGTTACTTGTGTTGTAAAACAAACTGGGAAAATCTGGAGGAAGCTTTTATAAGATCACAACATTTCTGATAAATGTGTATGAAGGATTTTCTTCATTGATTAACTCATAGAAAATTATCTGTTTAGGAACAAATGTTAATAGAAAACAAAAGAAGAGAGTATGTGTGTTTGGTACCAACATAGTTGCATGTTTTGTTGAACAGTAAAGGAGTCAGAGGTTTTTGTCTATGATTTTAGAAATTCTTCTATGTAAAAACTGATTTGAATAAACATTGAGACTTGAGTTGTTATTGAGATAAATATAAAGGAATGCTTTGGAATATGATTGTCATATTTGTATTATGGAAAATTTGTTTAAGGAAGTGTGAGGCAGTTTATTGACTAGAACAATGAAAATGCTTGTGTAGGAACTGTTTTTTTTTTTATTTGTTCCCTGTTCTCATACTGAAATGTATTGTTGCAAGTTAAGAGTAAACATCCTCTCCTCTGTTTTGGTACTTCCCATGGGAGCTTTTTTGTACACCTGAGAATCAGGTGAAATTCGGCTTAATATTTAATCCAAAGGAAGGTACTACAGGACAGCAACATAACATCTCAACCTCCATGCATTAAAATTATTGCACTGGCCTTTAAAAGTCAGAGCAAAGGGTCAGAAAGAGGAACACTTTCTTGTTTGTTGCAATAGGAGATCTGCATATTGTAAACCTTATAGACTGTTGTTAGTAAATATTTGTATAGATTTTCTTTATTTATTGAATAAGGTATGTACCCATAAACAGATCTGACTTTATAAATCTAGGAGCAGCAAGGCTAAATCTGAAAGCCAAAACCATAGCAGTTGAGAGGTATGTGCTGCATTACAGTGCTTTTACAGGAACATGAATGGAAGTACTTCATGTTTGGAAAGAAACAACAACTTTTTGATCTTCCCAGCATCAATGGCATGTGCTCATCTTGCTGAGCTACTGACCTACATTGTAATCCATTGTTTTCATATGTCTTTTTTGTCTGGGTTGTAACTAAAAAGGGTCCTGTGGCCAGAAAAACTTAGCTGGTTATCAAATAAATAAATAAATATGTTTCCATTGTTTTTCATTATAGTGTGCATAAAAGGAACAGGGAAGGAGCTTAACTCAGCACTTGCATTTGCTTTTTGTTGCTCGTTTCAGCATACAGCAGCAGTGAGCTCTCTGCTAACAGTTTCCAGCTCTTCATACTGACAGCTGTAAACTGTTGCTCATTTCAGTATACAGCAGCAGTGAGCTCTCTGCTAACAGTTTCCAGCTCTTCATACTGACAGCTGTAAACTGTTGCTCATTTCAGTATACAGCAGCAGTGAGCTCTCTGCTAACAGTTTCCAGCTCTTCATACTGACAGCTGTAAACTGTTGCTCATTTCAGTATACAGCAGCAGTGAGCTATCTGCTAACAGTTTCCAGCTCTTCATACTGACAGCTGTAAACTGTTGCTCATTTCAGTATACAGCAGCAGTGAGCTCTCTGCTAACAGTTTCCAGCTCTTCATACTGACAGCTATAAACTGTTGCTCATTTCAGCATACAGCAGCAGTGAGCTCTCTGCTAACAGTTTCCAGCTCTTCATACTGACAGCTGTAAACTGTTGCTCGTTTCAGCATACAGCAGCAGTGAGCTCTCTGCTAACAGTTTCCAGCTCTTCATACTCACAGCTGTAAACACAGACAGCAAACCAGGAGGTACAACATGTAGGTTCAAAGGTCTACTTGTCTGACATTCCATTTTGTGGCAAGTGGGTCACACCTACTACTACCAAGGGTGGCTATATGCAGATCAGCCCTTATAGGAACACACATTCTAATCTAAGACTGGAAGGCCTCTGACTGTGGATATGACCATCAGCTTTACCAGAGACCAGTGCTAGAGGAGCTGGTCTGACTTGAGTTGGACAGCTGAGGAACAGTGATCTATACTCATGGTCATTAAGCAGCTATCATTCATTACAGCTGTGAGTATTACACTGGTTTAGAACACTGTCTTCCTTATGACCATGTTGTTGTAACACAGATCTAGATGCCATAATAGACAATAAGTTGCAAACAGCAATTGAGGGCTGGGAACTTCCAAGACACAATATTAGGTACATTACTGTTACTGAATATCTGATATCTGCATGTAGGCATGTCTGTAGGCATAAATGCAGATAGGCATGTCTGTGTGCATGCAGTTCCAATGCTGTTTCCCTACTGTGCACCACAGGTATTGCTTCCCACAGTGAGTGCCAGCCACATGATAAGATGGTGTTTCTGGAGCACTGTCTATGTGAGATATCCAATGTATAGTACAAATGATGGCAGGTATGGTACCAGATGTTTAAACGATTTTGTGGTGACTCACCATCATTGTATATGTCTATTGCAAATTATTGGTGATGGCAGGCATGGTAGCAGTGTAACAGATGGTGCCATGGTGCACCATCTCCATGACTATGCCCATTGTGTAGCACCATTGAAGTGTGGCATAAATCATAAAGATGACATCATGGAGTACGTCCTCTGTGATATGTGTCTGTTGTATAACAATATTGTTTTCAGCGCCTGTGATATGGATGTTGAGTGACTTAAGGAACTGCCTGGAAAGTATGTGCCTGTTGAACATCTCAGGCAATGGTGGGTAGAGAAAGTGCTATAAGATACCACTTAATTGATGTGGATCAGCTGTGTAGTCCAGGTAAGGGCAAGCGTAGTACCTCTGGCACTCCTGGAGTCATATTGTATTCCATGTGCCATGCAATTCTAGGCATGTAGGTGACGTTATTCAGGAACTTCTGTGGCAAAGAGCATGAGGAAGGTTGATTAATTGCTTTTCATGGAGCTCCACCCAGAAACCCAGACTGACTGTGTTTTGTGTGTATTTGGACAGAGATCCTGGTCAAGGATCCTCCCATGGTTCCACTTGATCTAACATAACCTGTAAGTCCACATTGTACAGGTCACTATGTATGAGTAGTGTGTTCTCTTCATGTAGCACTTTGTCCTGCAAGCTGAATTGTGATCTCTGAGCCACACGTATGCCCTCTTGTACATATTTTGCTTGTATTTCACACTGCTTTGTTGCTTCATGTCATGCATGTTTATTTTGCAGTGATACTGCTTTCAATGAAATTGTTTTAAGTTTTGTCTGACAATATATATTGCACTGTACAGCTCTTGCTCGTGCTATTATTATGCCTTTCCTTCCATGCTAGCGGTAATCTTGTACACCACATCATTGTTGTCTGCACAGTGAGAGGCCTGCTGAATGACTCATGGTGCATCAATTGACTTCTTCATTACACATCTGTATTGTTCTCAGTCTACACTTGTCCCTTGCGCTGCATGTGTTCCTGATTTTCACTGATATAAAGTACTTAACAGTCTTGATAAGTTATTTTTGACAACCATTCCATTGTGTATTGGACGTCTGTGTGTGTGTGTGTGTGTGTGTGTGTGTGTGTGTGTGTGTGTGTGTGTGTGTGTGTGTGTGTGTGTGTGTGTGTGTGTAAAATGAAAACATGTACAGAATAGTTGCTGAATTTGGACTGTCATCTCCACAAACAGAGGTGACAACAACACAATAATATTGTATAGCCAATTGGACCAAATCAAATGTGTCAAGAAGACATGTGTGTGAAGTGGAGAGTGCTATGTATTGGACGATATTTTTTGTGGACAGGTGCTTGCTTTGTTTTTTTTGTGTTTTTTTTTCTAATTCAGTAAGAGAGGAATGTTGGGTAAGGGATGTTGGCATTTCTGGGTCAGGTTAGTTGGGTGGGTGAGGAAGCAGATGAAAACAAACAGGAAAAGACACAGGGATGGTGGGGGACATAAAAAGTTGGGGAACACCATGATTCCATGATTGGGGTGAGGTGGGTGCAACACAAGCCCATGTCCATCAAACATGGGGACAGCAAGAATCTAGTCCTCACCCACAGGACTGTCATCATTGTCTACTTACTCTGCTAGCTGCTGAAATGCCTGACATCTCCTGCTCCTATAGACCATGAGAGAGAGCAGTCACTCCATCTGGCATATGCATACACCAATGATGCTGTGCATGACTCTACACAGCAACCCTGTCATCTCCTGGTGGGTGATGAAATCCCCACCTCTGCCAGTACTACCATAGGGTACCACAGCACTAGCTGCCAGGATAGTGCTACCTGAGGGCATAGGTAGTGCAGGTGCAGGACAGGCAGTATTGCCAGGTTGGGTCCCAGATGTGCTGGGCATTGGTGCAGGAGCCTGGTGGAAAGGGGGCGGACTGAGTCACTGGGGATGGCCTAGCTCCCTGTGCTGTAAAACATTTAGAGATTTGTTAGAGATGGATGACACATAATAGATAAAAAAAAAAGATAAGGGTTGGGGTGAGAGAAAAAAGAGATAAAATTAGTACCATCATATGTGGCATATAATGCATTATCACAGTAATGTTAGTATTTTATCTGAAGTTTTACATTTAAGTATGTATGTGTCTTTTGGCTTTTCCCAGTTAGGGGTCACCACAGTGGAACTCCGGTCCGCTAATGATTGGCAGTTGATTTTTGCATGCCGAGTTGCCAGCCCTGATGCACAACCTTCAACGAAGGTACGCCCATTCACGCATGTCTCCACGCGGAAGACGCTCTAGCTGAGAATCGAACCAGACAGCATCTTACTGTGAGGCATTTAAGTACACTTTCTAAAACTACAAACTATAATTATGAATTGCTCAAAGTACTCCTTGCAATGTGCAGACATTGCACATATGCTTGGTCCAATCATACAGATTAAACTTAACAGCAGGGCATTTATGCCACTTGTGTATTAATTATTAAAGGATTAAATTATTAAATGACTGCACTATTTTATACTTGCTACTTGTGGTACTTGAACCCACAATGTCTGTCTACGGTTTTACACTTGACTCCTAAATTTGGTTTGTGCTACAGACTGACGCATGCATACTTGCTTTTACAGTTAGGATATGCATGCTTACTTTGCTACTACTGTATAGAAAATATTTTTCTTATTTAAAAGCTACAATAATACTTTTCTTGTGCTGCATACATACCACTTGCTACCCTCAGTCTCTCTAGATGCTCAAAATGGACTTGTCTATTCGCACTGATTTCCAAATTAGCTGTGAAAAGCAAAGAAGTGAACAGAAGAGCATTATGCATACCAGTCTTGCTTATATTTAACTTTCTGTCTATTATAACTTTGCCTTATTAGCATACTTACACAACTGTGAGATGTTGCTAGTTCAGAACTCATCCAGCAACTGGTTGAGTGTATCTTTCTTGCATTATTTTAGGTTGTTAAAGTGGTGCCTAGACTGTTTTCCAATGTGTGGAATGCCAGTTGCACTAGATACAGCCTTGTCCAGACTATTCCAAGCCTAAGACTTGTATGGGAGCCAGTATAGTCTCCCTGCAAAAGACTTTAGCTGTTGCACTTTACCAGGAGTTCAGTAAAGATTCTGGACTCCTGAACACTCCACCTCTGCACCCTAAATTGGGCACTTTCCCTTCTAACACAAGACATGTCTAACCAAAAAACATTGCAATAGCAAATAATGGTTTCCCATTCAATGCATGTTATCAGATTTACTGGTAGTGTGCAAACCTGAGCAACAATGCCAGTCATATACATGTAATATTAAGCAGAGAACAACAATGTCCAACAGAGTGGAAAGCATTGTTTGGAAACTGGACGGTTGATCTGACACTTGACATTAGTTTGAGGGATGTGTGCTGCTATAACTGTAGGTGATTTAACTTTGCAGACATGAACTGGGGGCATAGATTTCATGACTTGAGACATGTTTGGTTTGGCTTTATACACTTAAAAAATAGATTTTTACAGTATGGGATTCAAATCTATCCATAAGAGGGAAAACATTTTCTACCACAATGGTGATTTTCCATCTTTGCCACAGAAGAAATGTTGCTTCTTAAACATAGTCATGAATTATTTATAAATACATATGACAGATTTAGGTGTTATCCATGTATATGTGTGACCTGACAAGTTCCTTTTTGTTTATACATTCATTTGTGTATGTGTCTTATTGAAGTGTGAAGGCCAGATAGCAAAATTATACATACAGAAACACAGTAGACAGTATACCATCAGTCATACATCTGAACCTTCAAAACACAGTAAGGGCATCGTATCCCTCATAAATTTAATTCATATGGGCTACACTGCTATGCATAGTTACTGCTATTTATAATTGTGTATAAATTGCTATAAGTAATATTTAATACAATGTGAAATGGAACAACAGTAAAAATGTCTGGAATTTCCTGTATTAGAACCCCAGACCATGTGTACGACAGTCCTACAATTACACCTGTTGCCACACTTGCATATTTTCCTATTCATTACTATAAACTGAACGGTCACAACAATAAAAAATATTTTGTACATCCTGTATTAGAACACAGGACCATTTCTATTACAACTTTACACTTACAGCTGCTGCCACAGGAATAGCTAATTAATAGTTGAATCTTTCCTATTCATTATTAACTTCTGTGTGTTCACCATCACGCAACACCACTTAGCATGTTTGTGCAGTGCCCAACAGAATTGATACAATGTATTCATGTTGAAATTTTTGACTGCCTGCTTCTTTTCTGCAGGCGTCCTATGGCTGCAGGCATTGGGAACGCATGTTAACTGCCAAGCAATTTCACTTAGTAGTGCTGTGTGATGGAAAGCAAAAAAATGCAAAAATGCAACAATGTATCCTTTTGATATTTAGAATGTATAAGTCCTGCCTGCAGGTGTTTTGTCTGCCTCCTGTGTGGATCAGTAGTCCAGGTTTGCATACTATTAAGTGTCATGCAGATAAGATAAGTACAGCTAAACCTGTTTTAGCCTTGTGATCAGTGTTTATTAGGTATCACCCTTAACAGAAAAATGTGGGAGTTTACCCTGATGTACATATAGTATATGCTGCATAGATCAATGTGTTTAGCAGATGTGCTACACACACACATGTAATTCATAGGTGTAGTTGATGGATTAGTCATCCAACAATGACATTTATTGTATTTCTCCATTTCCCCTGTTTGTGCTAAGCAGTGCACAGTGTAAATACTGGCCATTAAAAAATTAGGACAAAGGAAGAAAAAATGTATTAAATAAACAACACTACAATTTTTTTGTTGGTAAACATGAAACATTTTACACAGGTCTGGATTTGAAATCTCACTCTAATGAACCTTCAAAACACAGTAAGGGTGTCTTATTCCTCTTTGGCACAGAAACAGTTTTGCAGCAGAAAATGAAAATCATTATGCATACAAGCAACTGTTACATCATCCACAGTATTAACAAACATATGACAGTTGTGCACTTCTGAGTTGTTTTTACATGTATTAATTTCAGATGTAGTGTAATGATTGATCACACAATCATTTATGATTATTGCTTGCAGAAATGAAGCTCTGTCTTATCTTTCTGTGTTTTCTGCTCATCCTTCTCTTATCTGACCAGTAATCTGAGACATGCAGTCTGTAAGGCATTTTGTATCATTGTCCTTAAAATATGTGAGCATCTTAAATAGCAATAATATACAGTTGTCAACAAATGCAGGGGATGTTGGATGCTACTGAACAGAAACTCTGAAATGTGTGCTGCTTACTTACATTTCAAACCTTGACACAATTACTTCTACACTTTGTAAGTCTAACCTGGATGACACACTGACTGGAGGTAAGGAAGTCTGAATTGTTGTTGTGTTTTCATTCTCCCTACCAGTAGTCATTCACAGTTGCAGTCCATTAGCAACAAACACTGAGGGAGTACCTGCACTATGCTTACATCTTCTACACGGATACAAGATTTTGGGATTAAGCAATTCTAATGAGTTCACACCTCATTTGCATATTCACCATGCTCACAGCCCTGAATCTACACTATAAAAAAGAGAATTATGTAGCCAGGGAACCTGAAGGTGAGGAAACTTGTTTATGTGGATAACATGAAGAAGATTATTACTTTGGATATATTTGCACAGAGGACTACAGATCTTATTAAGGTATGATTGCATTTTTCAGTTATATACTGGATATGCTCACGTCACTAAGAAAAAAAAAAAAAAAATATATATATATATATATATATATATATATATATATATATATATATATATGTATGTACTTTTTATTAGAAGTTTACTAATGGCATAGGCATTTTTTGTCAGAGCATTTTACTTTATTAGATGCACAGCCTTATTAACTTTCATCACAAGTGCTAATGTTACATCTGTTTTTCTCTTTATACTTTTCTATTGTTATTTCAGAGAAATGTAAATATCCTATATTGCCAATAACACAGGGGTGTTAGCCTTCTAGGATGGTCCATAAACACCAGTAGGGAAGTGCTACCCACAGGTAGAGATGTCTGGCAATTGCATATAATTTAATGTTCTATGGTAAATATGCACACATGTTTTGGGGACAGTTTTTTGATAGCACTTTTAGCAGTTCACTGATGTTTTATTTCTTTTTGTTTGTTAGAAAAATGTGTAATTTGACTGTTTTGTGGGCAGTTGGGAAGCCAAGTTCCATTTCTGTGTTGAAACAAACTAAACTGTTTGCACAGAGAGTTGCTTTGCTATTGTTACTCTCCTTGTTTTTGATCCAACTTTGCTTTGTGTGTTACTGTAAAATGTTACAACCACATAAATCCTTTTTTATATTTGAATATCTTGACTGTTTTAGTTTCTCCATTGGGTAACACTGAAAAACTACCTTTAATGTGTTACATCTAAGCAAGACTTTTATTTGTGATACCTATGCGTATTATCCTTCTTTTGTGTTTTATGTCACCTTAGGACTATGGCACCCAGGCATCCCAATCCCTGAAAACCCCCTTCAGTAACCTTGAGAATGAAAAACATTGTTCAAGCATTTAGGTGACATGTTGCCTTTCTGCTTGAGAGAGGACATGGGGATATGTCTGGAAGAATGGAATTTTGGCATTAGATAGTGCATGGTGTAAATGCTGTTGGTGGCCAGAGCAGGACATATGATCAGGTACATCATAGGGTCGTTGACATTATTTCATCAGCCCAGAGGAGAGTAGCTGTAGTAGTCCATGGACGGATGGCTACAGGGAGGCCTGCTACACAGCCACCAGTGTCACCAAATGAATAGTTCCTGTCCGCTGTCAGGGATCTAAATAGCTCAATGGAAAGTGCATAACAGCATGTGATTGATGTTGCTGCTGCTGTTTCAGGGAGGACCAGTATGTCCCAGGAGGAGCTTCCAGGTAGGCTTACCTATCTCAATTGTTAAATATTTTTGTATAGTCAAATATTGACATCAAGATTTTAGTTTTGTTTAACATAAATCTTTTTCTGGGGGGAATAGTTGTATATTGATACAGGTAACAACACATTCTGGTGAATTACACATGGGATTGAGGTGGACGTGTCATCCACTTTTGTTAAAAGTATCATTAATTGACATTTAAAGGGCCAAATATTTTAACTTTCTGTGTTACTGTTATTTGTGATGATGGTGTCCTTACCTTTTGCTTAACTTCTTCCAGGACTAGCCACCCTAAGAACTCTGGACTCATCTTTACATGGTAAGCAAAACATGTTTACGTCAGTACTGATGAGCAGTTCACAGAAATATTTATTTTATCCACATGCATAATGTCAATGTCAGGACTGTTGTGTATATTGCTGCACTGTCTGTAATAGTGGTACCACTGTTAGTTTGTTAGCATATATTGGACAATAGTAGTGTAGGTATTATTTTTTTTCCTGTGTTTGTTGCTTATTGTCACAGGTGATCCTGATAGTGGAAGTGTAGGACTCTTACCGCCTGATGTCAGATTATCAGCAAACTCTGATGATGATGGTGAGCAAACAGAGTCACAATCACAATGAGGGGGTGCATAGGTTGAATCTGACACTGACCTTGACATTCAGCCATCCCCTGTAATTCCATCGGACACAGCCGTAGGTCTATGCCAACCCATTCCAGTGAGCCCTCATATATTAGACAAGTGGAGGCCGAGACATTCGATCAGGGTAGTGTGGTTACTGTCGCTTCAGTGCCTACTAACTCTGACCATAGCCAAAATGCAGGGGAGTTGTTAGGGGCACTCAGAGGAGGACTGCTGTCAATCTTTCACCTTATCCAAGTGTGCCTTTCTGTGTCACGTAATATATGTTTAAGGCCATCATGGAAGTTCAGGCATGTTCCAATAGGTTTTCCAAAGAAATGCTTAAGGCTGTAAGTGTGGCACAGGCTT
>NC_056732.1:1471317101-1471379601 GCF_019279795.1 Protopterus annectens | reverse complement strand
AGTCCATAGCCTGCATCCCCCAGTAAATGACCTTGTGGGATATCTCTGCTAGTGAACATCTTTTACAATTGGGAGTTGTGCCAGACATGTGAGTCATTGTAACTGCCTAAGTTGCCAGCACACACATTCAAGATGATTCCCTTAGCATTACACATGACTTGACAGTCACTGGAATGAAAGCCATTTCTATTTATGTAGACTCTTCCCTGTTCCCCGGATGGTGCTTTGATTTCTAAATGTGTACAACCTATATCACCCGTTACTTCAGGGTAGTGTGATACAGGGTAGAACTCCTGCATATTTGTGGGCCTGTCCTCAGCAGTATGTGGAAAATATATGTGATTTGCATTCAGGAATTGATGGAGGATCATGGATGCTGATGCCTGTGACACCCCCAGCATGTCCTCTGTTGGTCTCTGAAAGGTTCCTGTAGTTAAAATTCTAAGTGCTACACATACCTTTGTCTCCACCAGTACTGCTTCCCCTCGGTTTACCCTGCGCCTGAGTTAAAGATGACAGAGGTTGCAGAGTTCCTGTAGTGTGTCTCTATCCACCCTGTAGCACTCTACAAGTTCCACCTCATACAGATTGTGATTAGTTAAACGGGTCTGAAAACTCTTCTTTTTGGCTGTAGTCTATTAGCAGCAGCAGCATATACTTCAGCAGCAGCATATACACATGAAGTAAAGCAACAACAGACCCTAACATTCTTTCAATGTAGACTCCTTTCCATGGCTGTATTCCAATAGGTTTTGGAATTCACAGGCAAAAACAGCACTGAGTCTACATTGTTGATTTATAGCTCTATCTTGGATTGGTTGATAAGCATACATTTCATCTGCTTATGCTGCAATTAGCATGCCATGGTGTTTAACATGTTTGTGTGGCTCTACACACCATGTAGAGCCGCTTACTGAATACAAAATGGTGCACTACTGTGTTAGCATCGTCCCATGACACGCATATGTTCTTAGCGGACCATGTATGGTTTATTGATTCTGCACCATGATGTTATTTCATTTTTCTAATTTTGATCTTTTCTACCTCATGTCGCATGCCCTAAATCTGAAAAGCATCCAAGTTTGACTCTCTTATCCACAAACATTCCCCACCCACCCTCCAGTCTCCCTACAAATTATATAAAAATACTGATCTATCCGATCTTCCTTTCAGTTCTCTAGAAATTCAAGAGTGTGATGTATTCAAGCCTTTGCTTCAGGACAACCTGTGTAAAAGGACTGAGATCAACACACTCATCCTGGGTGATACTTCTGGATTTGATTAGTATCCCTCTTCCTTTGTGAATACTAAACATATTAGTTTAGCAACTCTGTTTTTTCACATCTTTTTCTTCCCAGCCACCATCCATTTTTAAACTTTGTTGTCCACCTTTATGACTTTCCTTGTTCCTTGATGTACATATAAAACAAATCCTCTCTTTCGAGATGGAACTGGCTACCATTTCCTCTGCTCAGGCTTTTCATTTTCTGTCACATCTGTTTCTATTTATGGCTTCTACCTTAAGTATATCATTTGGTTCCCTGAATGCTATATGCTCTTTCTAATCTTTGATGCTACCTCGAGAACCATAGCTCTTTTCTTCATGCAGCACTTACTGCTATATGACAAAAGCTTTCTATACAGCAGCTTGCTTTATATTTGTTACAGTGAACTGTAATAATTGTGTTAATAGGAAAAACAGAATGCAACTTTCTGTATAAGCCAGTAACTTTCTTCCATTTTTATTAAACAGTATAGTAGGAAAACTAAAATTATCCCCAGAGATTAAAGTTATATCTTTACAAAGATTGTATTTACTTGGTTGAAGGGCCTGTGGCATAGGTGCATGCAGTGATTTCTTCAGCACAAAGGCTATTAATGTACCTCATCTGCTTCTTCAGACCTAATGGATACAAACACTAAATTTGTCATAGTCTCAAGTTCCATTTTACGTTTCACTACCATTTGATTTACGCCTTTTGTATAAAAAGCAGGGCTTCAACATATTTCAACACTTTCTAATTTTACAACAGGAAGAAAAGATAATCAACTTTATAGCCTCAATTTAAATTAAATATCTAATGCTCAAGAGTCATATGAATATTCATGCCCTGTTCACACAGAATATATTTCTAGTTACATCATTTATTATTTAAGATCATAAGTCCAGCATAATATACTTCTTAGATAGTAAAACAGCTCTTAAGATTCTTGAAATCTCTCTCTTGCCATTTCATATTAAATAAAATTAAGTTAGTTTAAATCCAATAACCATATGTTTGAGTAATTATCCATGAACTGATAAGATATGATGGATTGTTAAGTGCATTTCTTTTATTATAAATATGGACAAAATAGATTTAGAATTTAGAAGTGCAAAACAAAGCTTCAAATGTTTTCTGAATTATGGAATTTTCTGTGTGTTGTAAACTGGAATAAAGTACATGACCTTTAGGTGACTGTAAATGCTATTATGTGTACTTACAGGTGATTGCAAAAGCTATTTTTTAGGCCTACATCACTCAGTGGTCTGTACAACTTGTGGGTCTGGAATATCTGATCATCACAAAGCCACTGTCAATACTAATTTTGTTGCAATGTGTTTTTTTTTTTATTATTGAGATAGGGATCTTTCCTAATATACATATAGTTCAGCAGAGTTTATTACTGCTATTTCAGTTGCTCAGTGTCTCATTCCTATATTCATTATTTGCGAATTTGAGCTGGGAGACTTTTTACCCCAGAGACATTTCAAAGAATACTTGTCAAAACAAGGCACCCCTTTGTTGATATACAGTATCATTAATGTCATATAGCCCAAAGCACCACAACATATGTTCTCTTCATTTCTTCAGTAACCCACAGTTTATTTATTTATCCTTTGTTGACTGGGTTAGTCTCACTAGGCTAGTTGCCTCTTTTTAGGGGAGAATCGAGATGATATTTATACTGCTAGGGGAATTTTGGTCAGGGCATCAGGAACTACCCCTATTCATCAGTCTGTACTTGCGACCAGCCTGACATGAGTACGTGTGCATGTCCCATTACTGGTGTAGTGCTGGCTGACCAGACGGTGTATGAAATATGAGACTATATCATTTTATCAAACAATTTTTTTATCGAACACCTAATCATCAGACACTATCTGTTTAAGTCCCTATTTAGAGAAAGTGTCTGTATCACTTCATTGAGTATATGAATATCAAATGCTCACATCATCAAATATTCATGTACTCGAAGAAGTTATTGTGGGGGGCTGTGCCCCCCCCACACCTTCCGCGAAATATATCTTCCTACTCTGAGATCACACTACAGTGAGGGAAGGGCACAAATCCCGATCTTCACTGTACTGCAAAAACTTTGAGTATGTGAATATTTGATGATGTGAGCGTTCGATATTCACGTACTTGATGAAGTGATATGGTCCCTAGAGAAATACCCAAATATTGAATAACATTTTATTGAATTGTTTTAGTTGGTCAACTTTAAAAAAAAAGACATGTATGATGTCAGTTTCTAAACAGTGGATACATACATCTTAAGATGTGTATAACTTTAAAAATGGAAGAGTTAAAGGTAAATAAACTAAATATTTATTAAATTGACTTAAAACTTTATATTTATTTATTCACTGCATATACTTTTGATATAAGAAAAAAAAAACTTTTTTATGTTTTTGCAGGGGGGCTGTGCCTCCCACACCCCTGCAAATTAAATATACCAACTCTGAGATTGCACTACAATGAGGTAATGGGTAAATCACAGCCAGTTTGCATGTCAATCACACATTTTTTTTAAAGGTAGCCAACTAAAACAGTTTGATAAAATGTAATTTGATATTTCGTTATTTCACTAAATTGCCACTTTGGCAGACTGTGTTCGACGATTAGGTGTTCAATAAAAAAAAGTTTCATAAAATGATATAGACCCATGAGATAGATGCAATGCCTATTGGAGTTGGGGTGAATGCCAGCTTAATTGTCAAGCAGAAAATGTTGTAGAAGACATGGAGATTGCTTTCCAAAAGGAATTATTTGAGCTGATAGATAGTGCAGACAAAATGGATCATATTATAACCCTCCATTCGGGAGGGTTGTGGGATGATATACTTAATGAAATGGTGCTTCAAAGTGGTCAATAAAACAATATCTTGTGGGGGGTCATAATGGAAAACATTCAGGGAGAAGACGTTGACAATATTCTTGAGAAGAAAGAATTGCCTAAAAGAAAAACATGCAGAGACAGTTGTCTGTCAGAGCAGAGAACCGAAGGAGAGGTTCAAAGTAAAAGGGACATGGAAATAGACAGACATGAGGCATGGGACACAGTTATTATTACACTGAGTACAAAAACAGATGAGGTAAGAGCCTTTATTTTGATAAATAAAGAGCCATTCTGTGACATTATTTTTGAGACTGCACAAAGTATAGAAAAATTGTTTTGTGTGACTATGAGAAAAAACAGAATATTAACCCATGGAATGAATACATAGTTAAAGATTTTTTTAAGAAACAGAAAAGGAAATACACATATAATTCAGAATAAAAATTGAAAGAGAGATTTTGCAACATCATTTAAAGAATATTTGTAAAGAAGTGATGGACATTTCTAAAGTGTTTGATAATAGAGGTTTATGGACTGGGGCATGGAGTGCAATGTTGTATGAAAATGGAAACTGAAAAAAAATCATATCCCAAGCATTATAAATGTTGAAGGTAATAAGGATGTGGTAAAATATTGGGACAACCAAAAACATGTTTATTTTGTGACAAAGAAGGACATTTAGTGATAAACTATGAAAAAAGCTATATATGTGGGAAAACTGGACATGTGAAGAAATGTGTGAACTTGCATATTATAAATGTAAAAAGCTGGACATGCATGGATGAATTATGAAGAAAAAATAATGAAACAGATAGTGAAAATAAGGTGCAGGATAAAAAAACAATGATGAAATACAAGTCTTCTTTCGGCTTTTTCCCAGTTAGGGGTGGCCACAGTGGATCACCTGTCTGCTCATGATTGGCAGTAGAATTTTATGGTGTCGAGTTGCCAGCCCAGCACCCAACCTTCCACAGGAGGCACACACATGCACGCACTCATGCCTAGGGCCAATTTAGAATGCCCAATCCACCTACAGTATGTCTTTGGGACGTGGGAGGAAACCAGAGCACCTGGAGGAAACTCACTCGACCACAGGGAAGACACGCAGACTCTGTACAGAAGGCACCCCATCTTAGAATTGAACCGGAGAACCTCTTGCTGTGAGGCAGCCCAATGCTAACTGCTGCACCACCACGGCTGCCCCTTTTTCTTTTTTCAGAAATCTACTCTGCTTTATTATATCTTCCCTTCTATGTCCCCCTGACACATCTGCACTATTGCAAGTTAAGTTCCAGTCCCCGCCTATAAGTAATATTCTTTGCTGAAGGTGGATTATTCCTCCCAAAATTTTCTTAAGATCCATAACAGCAGTATTTGGTAGAATATAAACCCATGCCAGCTAATCCTCCTCCCTTGCCAGCAGCCCCTTATGAACACATATCTGCTATTACTGTCTTTTCTCCCCTCTTCAAAGAATCAGTATTACTACCGTACTTTCCTTTGTCTCTGATACTCTGATGAATATTCATCCTGAAATCCTTTCTTTGTCAAATTTACAAGCTCATTTCTTTCCAAATGGGTCTCCTGCAGCATTGCTATTTGCACTCTGATTTTTGTAAACATAATTCAATACTCTTTACTTTTTGTCTATGCCTGTAAGGCCGTTTACATTTCTACATAATGTGGATAGATTAGCTATTATGATAAAAAGCTACTGTTCCCACCAATTACACATGACATTATTTTTGAATGATGTGCATTTCCAACTTTTATCTTTTGCCCAATGTTTTTCAGGCTAATCTTTTAGCCAGTTTTTTCTCATCTTAATGATGAAATGCAAGTAATAATGTAAAATAATTTAGAAAAATAAAAAGATGGTAATGAAAAAAGAGGAAGAAGACGATGAAATATAAATAGATCCAGAGTTCAGTGATGAAGAAAATATAAGCTAGAAAGTAGTAAAAGTAAAAAAATCTAGTGGTAAAAGAGTAAAAAATAGAAAAAGGAAACTAAAAATACAACTTTAAAAAAGAAAAAATAGACAAAGAACAAATATATTAAAAAATAATAGCTTGATAAGAGGATGATTCCCATTAAATTTAGAAATAGAGAAACCAATAACTTACAGATTCAGTCAGTAAATGTCAATAGCATAAAAATATAAATAGAAGGATAGCAATTCTAGAATGGTGCAAAAATGTGATGTAGATATAATTATTTTAGAAGATACAACATTTTTAACACAATAATGAAGATTACAGAGAGAGTACAGAATATAGCATGGAAAGATAATTTGGCATTTTGAAAATGAATATTGCTCAGGCATAGCACACTTGTAGAAACACAGTGAAAATTCTGGGTCTATATTATATTGTCAAAACGGCATTACAGCGAATGTCATTTCGATGACACATAAAGGGTAAAATTCTTAAACAGCAAAACTCCAGGTCACCGATTTTGTGCCCCCCATACCCCCTAACTAAATATACCAACTCCAAGATTGCACTACAGTGGGGTAAAGGGCAATGTCACGGCTCAGGCCAAGCAATTTTTTCCCTAGGAAAAAAATCACCGACCTGAGCTTTCGCTGTTTTTGAATTTTGCTCTTTACATGTCGTCAAAATGGCATTCACTGTAATGCCATTTCGACAATAGAATATAGACCCAAAAAATCTAGCTGCTACATTAGTTAAGATGGGGAGAGTTACTTTTATAGATTTATGGTGGCAGGGAAAAGTTCATAGACTTGCAGCTTTATATTCATATGCCTCTTATAAAGAAAGGGATATTTTATTTCAAATGGTTGTTTGATTATGTAGTTGTAAATATGAATATTATAATAACAGGAGATTTTAATTTAAGGGGAAAAGAAAGAAAGAAGAATGAAAAAAACATTTAAGTAAAATTAGAGAAATTATGAACTGTGGTAAATTACTAAGATGGGATAAAGAAACATGGGTATATAGAAGAGGGACATTACTATCTGAAATTACTGTTTTTAATCTCTTAAAGTATAAACATAAAGGAAGGAGATTCAGTTGTAGATTTATAGGTTCATAGGATGATACTAGGCTATTGGCTCAGAGGCCCTTATAAGCCTAGCCAAGAATTTTACCCATGTTCCTACAAAGATAGCACCTGTTTTTCCTGTCCAGCAGGGACACAGGTGGGATACCAGGGGTATATTTTCTGTTTCCCATCCAGTTGTCCAGGTTCCTCTTAAAGAGGGCTAGTCAGATACTCTGCTTGACATGGAGAGGAAGTCTATTCCACAGATGGGGGAATCATCAGGATACAAATCTATCCCGTCAACAGGTTCTACTGATGTCGCAGACCAGGTTGAGACCTTGCGTTTGGGTTGTGCAAGTGAAGTTTGACTTACGGATATGCAGCAACTCCATCAAGGCTGAGTCTGAGACGGCCTTGTATGCCAGACACAGGTCACCTCTGAGCAGTCTGTATGAGACTGAGTAGAGGACAAAGCTTTTAGCCTATCTGCATAAGATAGGTGTTTGAGACCCTGGATTTTCCTGGTGAGGAACCTCTGGTCTCTCCAACTGCTGCATGCGTTTGGCAAGGTACATACTGAAGTGGGCATTGTACTCAATAATGGGTCTAATAAGGGAGAAGTACAGGGATGTTATGACCTCCTTGTTCCTGGATGAAATACCCTTAATTATGAGGTGGGCCATGTAGAAAGCCTTCCACACAACAAAGGCAACATGGTGGTCAAAAGTAAGCTTTCTATCAATGTGGGTGTTCACGTCCCTCACAACTGATTGCATGCTTAATGCATTGTTATTAATGTGATAATTAGTGGGGACACCATTTTCCCCCAAAGGGGATAATAATGCATTATTGGCATTCAGTTTGAGGCCATGCTTCTGGGTTTGGTTAAGGCCCTCTTGGAGGATGTTCACACCACTAGGGGAATTTATGACACTGCCCAGCTTGCAGTCATCTGTAAACTTGGTCAGCCACAGACCACTGGTTTTGGTTTGCACCTCAGAAAAGTATATCCCAAACAGTAAAGACCCCAAGTCCAATCCTTGGAGTATGCTGCTTGTTATGGGTCTACTACTAGAGGTGGCTTCCCCTATTTTGACTGAGTGGGTTCTATCACTGAGCCAGTTAAGCTACCCATCTGGTAACATATGGGTTGATGCCTAGCTGGGAGACTTTATCTATTATCCAAAAAATTCAAGAAAATGCTCAGCAAACAGATTCCTCTCCAAAAATATTTATTACAGATAATCCAAATCACACAGAAAGCAAACAAAAACTCCACCAAGTGAGGATTAAGCCACCATAAGCGCTTTCATCCTCAAAAGTACACATTAACACGGAACTTCATCAAATGTCAGCAAAAAGACATCATATTCTTTAAATACATTTGTTGTGTGACACCACTTCCTCCCAGAAAGACAGATAAAGAAAATAACCACAACTCATGCATTTTAAAAGTCAGCAATTATGAATAATCAGACCATAAAAAATATATATGTGTATATGTATGCATCCTATAAAGCAACATTTTTTAAAAGTATGTTAAAAAATGTATAATAGAAAGTAAAAATAAAAAATAAAAAGTTAATAAAAAATACATCCTACAAGCAACATGTAATGTACTATCATTTAAAACAGCTTAAACAGCTCTATGCCTTGCATTTGCTCAAATACAACCAGCAAACCCAACAGAGAAAGCCAGAATAGAAAACCTATGTTAATCATCTATGCCTTGCTTTTAGTTTTAGTAAACTAGAAATAGAAACACTGTCATTGAGACCCGGCCAGCATGTAGCATTCAAACAGAGCTGCCACACACTGCCAACCCCCCCCCTTTCCGAACAAGGTATTATATCCAAAATAAAGAATTTAAATGTGTGGCTTGGGTGTTGTGTAGTATGCCTAGCAAGGGCATTGAATTCAAACTTATCCCTGATGTTCCTTACATGCTCACTTATTCTGACTTTAAGTTTTCATTAGTTTTTTCCTATATAGAATGTGGGAGATGCAAATTTTGTTCCTTTATTTTTGAGAATAATGAAGTTAAAATCAATAATATTAAACTAAGGTTGCAATTTAAGGGCTCATGTGATACTGAGAGGGTTGTGTATGGTGCAATATGTGATACATGCCCTTGTTTCTATATAGGAAAAACTGAACAAAAACTTCAAGTCAGAATAAGTGAGCATGTAAGGAACATCAGGGACAAGTTTGAATTCAATGCCCTTGCTAGGCATACTACACAACACCCAGACCACACATTTAAATTTTTTATTTTGGATATAATACCTTGTTCAGAAAGGGGGGGACCTGGCGGTGTGTGGCAGCTCCATTTGAATGCTACATGCTGGCCGGGTCTCAATGACAGTGTTTCTATTTCTAGTTTACTAAAACTAAAAACACTGCATAGATGATTAAAATAGGTTTTCTATTCTGGTTTTCCCTGTTGGGTTTACTGGTTGTATTTGAGCAAATGCAAGGCATAGAGCTGTTTAAGCTGTTTTAAATGGTAGTACATTACATGTTGCTTGTAGGATGTATTTTTTATTAACTTTTTATTTTTTATTTTTACTTTCTATTATACATTTTTTAACATATACTTTTAAAAAATGTTGCTTTATAGGATGCATACATATACCCATATATATTGTTTATGGTCTGATTATTCATAATTGCTGACTTTTAAACTGCATGAGTTGTGGTTATTTTCTTTGGCTGTCTTTCTGGGGGGAACTGATGTCACACAAAAAAATGTATTTAAAGGATATGCTTTTTGCTGCCATCTAGTGAGGGTCCATGTTAATGTGTACTTTTGGGGATGAAAGCCCTTATGGTGGCTTAATCCTCACTTGGTGGAGTATTTGTTTGCTTTCCATGTGATTTGGATTATCTGCAATAAATATTTTTGGAGAGGAATCCATTTGCTGAGCATTTTCTTGGATTTTGCGTTTTTTGGACTTTTTTGTTTCATTTCAGAGTTTATCTGTTATGCCCTAGTGGGGAATAGTGTTGAAAGCTTTGGCTAGGTCAAGGTAGGTGGTGTGCACTGTCTTGCCCTCACCCATGTCTTTGGTGACTGTTTTGGGGAAGGGGACCAAGTTTAACAGGCATGATCTCCCTTTGACAAAACCAAACTGTGTGGGATCAAGCATTTGGAGGTTGCCAATGTAACAGGATTTACAAATTTTCTAGCTACATGGCTGGAAATAAATGAAAATGAAGAATACATTAAAGCAGGTAAGGGTATAAAAAGAATGAATGAAAAAGAATGGAATGAAGAAGGAAAGGGGATGATAATACAGTTATGGAGAGATCATATTACTGTGAGAAAATTTTACAAAAATTGGTCAGAATGGTGGGTTATTTTTAAAAGAAAATATAAAAATAGTTTTTTTACAGGGAAAAATAAAACAAGAAATATGGGAAAATAAGGATGTACTAAAATATATAAATATGTGTTTGAAAACTTAGAAACGAAAGAATATTGTAATAAAGAGAAATAATTATATCAAAGAAATTAAATAATTTCTGTATAAACAAAGGTATGTATTACAAGGCAAAAAGAAGAAGTATCAGTTTATTTAAGTAAAATAGTAAAAGAGAGGAGTATTTTACTGATAGAATGAGGGATAAACAATTAGAAATAAAGAAAAGTCAATCTCAAATTATGGAAATTGTAATAAACTATGCAGAAGAAATGTTTAAAACAATGAAAGAATACAATAAAGCATGGAAATTTAAATAATTTTCATAACAAATGAATAAGGAAATTAGAAATGAAATGTCTTTGAAATAAATCAAGTATTTAATCATTTAAACATAGAGTCAGCTGCAGGTCCAGATGGAATCTGGTTTGAAATTAACAAAAACGTATATAGATATCTATATATATATATATATATATATATATATATATGTATATATATATATATATATATATATATATATATATATATATATATATATATATATATATATATATATGTATGTATATATATATATATATATATATATGTATATATATATATATATATATATATATATATATATATATATTAGCTGGTCTTGACTAAATGGTTAAATGGTGGTTTCAAGCATAAGACATTATGTAGTGTGAACATTTAAACTTTACATGGAAGAAAGGAGAAAAAGAAGTAATAAGGAATTGCAAACTGATAATGTTAAATAATACAGACTACATGATATTTATGAAAATAATACAAAAAGAAGATGGAATATATTATGGAAGAGAGTATGTATGGTACAAATAGAAAAAGTTATCAAGAATTAATAATGATCATAAGAGAAATGGTTGATGATAGTTTAGACAAAAAAAGAAAATTTAAAACTTATGTTAGGTGATATTAATAGATTATAGGATATAATGAAAGGTTAGAATTTTAGCAACAAAATTAGAAATCTTTGCATGGCAGCTTACAGATACAATAAAATAAAGGTTTTGGTAAATAGATGGTTACAGTAAATCAAGAAATCAAGATGGATAAAGGTATAAAGCCAGGCACGTAATGGACACATCTCTCAAAATGCTGCCCTCCAAGCACTTAAAACATGCAAGTAACATTTTCAGCTGTTCCTCCAAAAACTATTAAAAATAAAGTTTTTAGATTAGCAATATTGCACTTGTTTTTAAAGGCATTCACTTAGACAGTTGGAGACATAATATGACCTAAAAAAAGCCATGCTAACATGATGCTTAGAAAAAGATGTACTCAGCAGAGTACAAAGAGTATGCCTAGCTACACCCTTGCTAGGCAAGGATGTCCTATGAGTATCATTTTATTAGCTCTAGTCATGAATGTGTTAGCTAGGGAAGTAAACATAACAATTAATAATTTAAAATATATTATGCATAAAGATATAGAAATTCTCGTATTAATGACATAAGCAAATGATATAACTATAATAGCCAAAAACAGTATAGGGATGAGAGAAGTGATATTGCGTGTACTTGATTGTTTGAAAGAAATAGGTTTGATGTTAAATAAAGATAAAAATATAGGTATGGGAGATACAGTAACAATAACAGATATTCTATTTGCAACAAATGATTTTACTTTGGTAAAAAAGTGTACAATACATGATGGGAAACGTTATTAAAAGAATTAAGAGAAATCTACCAGTTATGGAAAATATATAGATTGGCTAACTAGAAAACAATAACTTTGATAAATTCTGTATTGATGGGTAAAATTGTTTAATCGAAAAATAGCATTTATGATTCCAATAATGCATGAAAAGCATTTGGGACTCAATATTATATCCAGTTAAAAGGGGAATATGTACAGCTCGCTTTTTTATGTTTTGTTGAAATGTAATTTCGATGGGTCAAAGTAGACCCATATATATATAAATATATATATATATATATATATATATATATATATATATATATATATATATATATATATATATGTATAAATATATATATGAATAGAAAGGAATGAGGATTAGGCTTGTTGAATCCAGTAGTTTATTAACGTTTATAAATTTATATAAAGTATTGCAATGGAAAAATTATAAAAATGAGAAATTAGTTTTGAGAGTATTTGAATATATGTATGAAGAATTTTGAAAAACAATGACAAGTAACAAAAATATAAGAAAGAGCTTTAATAAAAAACAGAGGATTATCAAAAAAAAAGATACAAATGTGGAAAATAAAGAATGATGAAATAGAAGATAATAGAAATACGTGGTACAAAAACACGAGGCAATATTATTTTATTAATCCAAGGGATTATCTATCACAAGAAAATACTAAAGCAATTAAAGAAAGAAATGAAGAGTGTAGTAAAAATGTGGAATGTTAAAAATTCTTGTGGAGATTAGGAATAAAAAATTACCAGTAAAAGGTAATATGTCATATAAAAAGAAAAGTGAAAGAATATGTTTATATTGTAGTGAAGAAGAAACCATTGAACATGTTTTTCTGAAATGTAAGAGAATAAAGAAACTGTGAAACAAATTATGTGATGGGATTTTTAAAAAATATTTTAAAGATAATGATATAAATATAGATATGATTGAATATGTATATTATGAAAATGCAAGTAAAGAATCAAAAAAAGAATTGATAAAACACTGTTTGATGTTATCTGAGAAATTTAGAATGAGAAAATGAATGAGATCATATTAAATGGAAAATGGTTATTATCAACAATATTGAGAAAGATTAGACGGTGGTTATGGTAAATAAAGTAGGGTCTGATTAAATAAAAATGTATAAATATGTTAAAAATGAAAAAAAAAAAACTTGTGTATATTCAGGAATGCATAGATAATTATCCAGTCCTGTAAATATGTTCTGCTGTTAAGACTCTCAGATTTGGAAGGGGAATACTCGCATGTTATCACAAACTGTAAGAAAAAGTAGCCCTCTATGCACTGCTGTATCCAGTTCAGCAGATTATCTGCATTCTGTTAATCTGTCTGCATTTACTTATATGTCACAGTTTGTTTTTTGGTGGTCAGATGATTGCAGTCTTCTAATTAAGGAGACTGTGCTTTGTATTATGATTAAGACAAACTTTGTTTGTAGTCTTACTGCTGGGACCTTTTGTGGTTGCTAAATTTTCAAGTATATTTGGTTTATAAAGAATATATATTTTGTGGTATATTTTATTATCTCTTATTTTTTCAAGAGATTACCTGTCACATTTCAAACTGCTTTACATACCGCATTCTTGTAACCATTGCCTACACCTAACACTAAAGATGTTGCCACTTCTTTTCCTCTCCCCTCTGCTATTTACACTGACATATGTCACATCTTATCACACACCCTCTGCAATTCTCCCCTTACCCTCCACTCAGAACCTACATCCCTCCCAAAATCTATCCAGGTCCTACCAGGCTCCTTTATGCCCACACTCACTGCACTCTAACACATTATTTATTCTTTAAAATTAAATTACTCCCCCTCGTCAAAACAAATCCCAAACTTAAAATCCAAATTTCTGTATCCTGTCCCTCAACCTTACTCTTTACTCTCTATCGTGACAACACTCCTCCTTTCAGGCGATATACACCCCAACCCTGGTCCTTATAACCAACTCTAATCTTCCAACTCCTCCACTCCATCTATCACTACTACTTCTTCCCCCCACACCTCTAGCAATACCACTCTCACTAGTACCTCCCCATCCACTCTCACTTCTACACACAAAACCAAAAGACTAAAATTCTTCTCCCTTAACATCCAGAGCATCTGCAACAAAGTGCCTGAACTCCATGCACTCATGCAACACTATAGCCCCACATCTTAACTCTCGCTGAAACTTGGCTAAAACCCAACATCCACAACTCAGAGATCCCCCCATTTCAATATCTACAGACTGGCTAGACCTAGCAAAAAGGGAGGTGGTGTCTCCATTCTCTTTTCTGACTCTCTCAATATCTTACCACTTACAATTACTACTCCCACCTTCCACCCTGCAGAGCTACTCATAGTAACCTGTCATCTCAACAACTACCAAAAAATGGCCATAGCCTCAATCTATATCCCAACAGGGAATAATATCACCATCCTTGAAGACATCTTATCTTGGTGTTTTCTTCACAACCCCTTTGAAACTATCATACTTGGGGGTGTAAATATAGACTGGAACTCATTTAACTCTACTACACAGTCTCATAGTCTCAACCTACATGGTTTTACTCAGCTTGTCTCCTCCCCCACCTGCCTTGGCAAAAACCACTCCAATTCTATCCTAGACTGGATTCTTGTAAATTCTCCTAATTTGTACCACCAGCCAGACACACTATCTGACTTCATCAGTGACCACCTACCTAGCCACATTACTAGGTACTCACCCAACCTCACTAGTACTCACCTCTCAAAATATATCTGCAACCAAAGAAAATTCAATACCACTTCCTTCAACAAAATGATCTCAAATATTAACTGTTCTTGCCTGTACTCTCTACCTTTAAATGATGTAGTTAGCTACTTCAACCAGACATTCCTAAACATACTCAACTCTCTGGCCCCATCAGGAAAATAAAAGTCAAAGCTAAACATGCCCCCTGGCTATCCAAAGAAACCTTCCACCTTATGCATAAAAGAGATGCCACTTGGAAACAATATCAGAAAAGCAAATCTCCTGCCCTCCTACAATCTTATAGGGAACATAGAAACCTTACAAAAAAAAAAAGAGTCAACCAGGACAAAAGAAAGTTTTACATGTCTGACCAATCTCTGCAAACTACTAACCCCCAGAAGTTCTGGTCAACCATAAGAAGTCTTCTTAACTCTGGCTCACCCACAATCCCCAACCCTTTTCCCAATCAATCTCCCTCAGATACTGCCATCCATTTAAATAACTACTTTATTGATACCATTTATAAACTAGTACCTAACACTTCTAATAACCCCAACTGCACCTCTAATTCCACTTCCAGTTCTGTCACATAAATTACCACACCCACACCTTCTTCACACCCCCAATATGACTCATCTTACCTCTCTGACCCCTTCTTGCTCAAACCTGTATCTGTTAGTTATATTAAAACTCTCCTCAGTATACTCAAACCTTGTTCCCCCACCCCTGATAACCTACCTCCCCAATTCCTAAGACTTGCTGCTAACTCTGCAGCCCTTCCTGTCTCCATTCTAATCAACCGCTCAATCCAAGAATCCACTGTCCCCTCTTTTTGGAAGGAATACTACACTATCCCACTACATAAAAGAGGTAACTCCACAGAACCATCTAACTTCCGTCCCATTGCTATTCTTTCTCCCCTCTCCAAATTTCTAGAAAAGCATATCCATTCTCAATTGCTTTCCCACCTTACTCAAAACAATCTTTTAACCAACACCCAGCATGGTTTCAGGCCCAAGCACAGTACTAACACTGCACTCTTATCCTTCTCTCATACTGTAGCTGAGGCCAAAGACAATAATAAACTCATGTCCTGCCTTTTCTTAGATCTCAAAAAGGCTTTTGATACTGTCTCGAACAACCTTCTACTTCATAAACTTTCTCAGCTGAACATTTCCATCCCCACTCTAAATTGGTTCTCAAGTTACCTGTCCAGTTGCCTACAAGCAGTTAAATGGCAAAATTCCTTCTCACCCTTTCTGCCAGTTCAGACCAGTGTTCCTCAAGGTTCAATTCTCGGCCCCCTCCTTTTCAACCTCTTCACCAATGACCTACACACTACCAGCAACCTCTCCTCTATCATACAGTATGCAGATGATTCAACTCTGATCTCCATGTCTGACTCTATCAATAACCTCCACCATATCACCCAATCTTCATTTCACTCTCTTGAGAAGTGGCTCTCCAACAATCAACTTATCCTGAACCCCTCTAAAACTAAGCTCTTACTGTTCTTATCTAAAACTCTAGCCCACCACAAATACACGTTTCTCATATCCTCTCTAAATGGCACCATCATAACACCAGACTTACACACTAAACTCCTAGGTATCATCATAGACAACCAGCTTAAACTAGACCTCCACATACTTCATTCTATAAAGAAAACACACCAAAAACTGGGCATGCTATACAGAAACAGCAAATTCCTGACCCCCAACTCAAAACTACTGCTAGCCCAATCCTATCTCCTCCCCACCCTCCTCTATGGCTCCCCTCTATTTTCCAATCTACAAAATAACCTGCTGGCAAAACTAGGCCAAACCTATAATAAAATTGCTAGATTTGTCTCCAGCAGCCCCTATAAATCCCATCACTGCTCCGCTCTCATAAAACTACATTGGCTCGAATTCCCACACCTTCTGCCCAAATGTCAGCTGATCCAAGCTTTCAGAATTCTTAATTCAAACTCTGACTGTCCATCTCTGTCCAACCTGATCTCCTGGTACACCTCTCCCTGATCCCTGCACAGCTCTGATAAACTCTTACTACAAGTCTATAAACCCAGCAAGAACATAGCTAAAATACTCCGTCTCCCTTACCTGGAACAATCTTCCACTCCATATTAGAAGTCATACCTCCCTTCCTAACTTCAAACATGACCTGATAGTGTACCTCCATAATAACCCTATATGTACTTGTTACCATCCTACTTAACCCCTCCCTCTCCACATACCCACTTCACCACTAAGTCTGATCTATAAGACCTTTTTCCTCTTTCTATAACTTACTTTATCCAACTGCTCTTCTTTCTGTACCCTCCCTCTAGATCACTACATCCCTCCTCTACTACTGTCTTCTTTTGCACCATTCCCTCTTCTGACCTACGGCCCCTTGTGCAGTCACCCCTCTCTACTTTTTACACTCACTCTACTTTCCCTCAAATCTGAAGCCCCTGCGCTTACACAATTCTTCTTCCAGCCACTAATCTAATTGTACCTTGTTTCTTTTCATTATATTACCTGGAACCTTAACTTACCCTCCTGCTTACCTGCTGGATTTATTATTGTTGTTTCTCCTGTTACAACCTATTACTACACGTTTTGTATATATAGGAGCTATGTACTATTCCATTGAGTACATTATGTTTTTCTTATCCATTGTATCCATAAGATTGTTTTGCTCTGTAATATTGTTAATCTGTCTCTATTCATATGTATTTGTATGTCTGTTTGGGGCTTTTCCCCTCAGGTCTCCACTGAAAAAGGGTAAATTCTTACCCAGCTGGACCAACCCGATTAACAAATGTGAAATAAAAAAATAAAATAAACGTAAATGTTGTAAATAACACACATAAAAACAAAAAAAACAAACCACGGAAAGAAAAAACTCCACTTAAATAACGAGGTACATTTCCAAATGACTGAGTGCTTTCGCCAGAATGTAGTGTGGCTTCATCAAAGACGTTGATGAAGCCACACTACATTCTGGCAAAAGTGCTCAGTCATTTGGGAATTTATTAAAGTGGAGTTTTTTCTTTCCATGTTTTTTTTTTTGTTTGTTTTTTTATGTGTTATTAGTTTTTTTCCCTGTTGGGTTGTTTGTTTTAAAGTTTAACAATGTTGTAAATAAGTTGTTATGTATATAAGCTGTCATGTTAAAAGTATAAATAAAGGACCCTTACTCTTTTCAATAAGTGCCATGGGATATTTTACTTCCTACTGAGCTACCACCAACTCAAGCAGATGGAACTTAGGTTTAACATCTCATCTGAAGGCTGGCAAACTCAGGAGTGCAGCACTCCCTAAAGCTGTACTGTAATGTCAGCAGTCAATCTACCTGGTGTGGGATTAAAACCCACAGCACTCTGCAACAAAGGCAAGTGGGTTATCTGTTGCACCACTGACATGGATGCCATTAAATAAACATTTTTCAGTGGAAACAGCAGCTGAAGTAAAAAAAAATCTCCTGGCTGTAGAGTCTATGGAATGGACATAGACAAAATTCTAAGTTGGCAACCTTCTTTTCTCTGTCAGAAAATGAAATCCAGAAGTAATTCTATACCAAAACGTATTCTGTCTATACACATATAGGTGTATCTGGTAACACTAGCTACAGCCATTCAGACACATTGTCCTTCTCAACTTTGCTCTCCATATTTATCAGGAAGTTGTCTGTTGTTTATTTATTTATTTATTTATGCAATTTGTTAACCGGGATAAAGCATTGATATACGCATACCTGCTAGGATTTCCCAATTCACTGATGTTGGATAGCTCACTAGAGCCAGTTAGTCACTCCAAAGGGTCTTAGTTGTTGCACCAGAGAAGCAGCCACGTCTGCAGTATAGCAAGATGAAACATATTGGTTCATGCCACCTTCACTGCCTAACTCAGGGGTAGATGAATCAAGCTTTGACACATTGGTTTACATCACTTTCACTCCCTAAGTAGGTGGAGCATGCCTCAAAACATTGGTTCATGTCACCTTCACTCCCTACTCAGGGATAGGTTAAGCTTGGTTCAGCATGTTGGTTCATAGCACACTCACTCCCTACTCAGAGGTAGGTAGAGCATGCTTTACATATGGATGCATACCACTTTCATTCCTTACATAGGTGTAGGCGCACCATCTTCACTCTTTAGTCAGGGGTAGGTGAAGCATGCTTCAGTGCATTAACTCATATCATACTGCATCCCTATTCAGGGGTAAGCGAAGCATGCTTCAAAATGCTGATTTATACTGCTCTTACTCTCCACATGGGGTGGATGTTTCATGCTGCAACACCTTGGCTCATAAAAGCCTCACCTGTCAGCCAGGGATGGGTGCCAGATGCTACAACACCTTACTTCATACTTCCCTCACTCCCAACCCAAAGGCGCTCCTACATACAATCCTGCCAGCATTTCAATTGGTTCATGTTAAGCCACTCATTAACTGATAACTTAGTCACCATAGTATTCACCATCTGTCGCTGTTTTCCTGTCTGCTTCACATTTATTTCATCTGGTATGCTAAGCACACCTCCTTCTATCCTCTCTCATACATTTATCTGTTTAATTTCCTCCCGGTCTATTTCATCTTCACCCAGTAGTCTCTGGCTCACATTTGCTTTTTCCCTCATTTTCTGCCACACTCCATTGTCGCATCAATTTGATATCTCCTCTTTTGTTTCTGGATGTAATTATTAATAATCATTAAGTTATACATTGGCTCATTACCTCACTCTATTGTTTAGTTTCCTTTTCTTCTGTGCTCTATTCTTACTCATCTCTTTCCTTTTAACATACCTATTTTTATACTCTTCCTTTGCCACTTTCTCTCTTCCTATCTCCTTACCATTGTTAATAACATTAAAATATGAGCCACGGTGGAAAGAAAGAAAACTTCACTGTTTATTAGAAGTGGTAAGCACATTCACTTATTAGTGTAGATTTCATCAGACCTTTTTAACACACTCTGCCATAAATTTGTTTTCAAGTTGCTTCATTAGCATTATAAAAGGTCTAATCGGTGAGAATAATTAAAAAAAATAAAATTAAAGCTTAGAAAGACCTTGGATCTGCATATTAATGGCTATTAAACACAGACAGCCAAAGAAAAGTCAGAGCTTGCTTCTGAAAAGTCCAACATCCATCCATCCATCCATCCAATCATCCATCCACCTACAACTCTTTTTTTCCCATTTTGCACATGGGATTTGGGTGTCACACCAAGAGTGACAATCATCTAGATCCAGTGTTAACACCACCAACAGGCTAGCTGTGCCACAATTGCTCATCCATGCCAAACAAATGAACACACACTCACACTTATAACCAATGCAGAGTATTCAAGCCACCCAATGTATGTCTTTGGAAAGTGAGAGGAAACAGGAGTACCCAAAGAAAACACACACAAGCACAGGGAGGATATCCCGACTCCACATTGAAGGCACCCCAGCTCAGAATTAAATCAAAGTACCTCTTGCTGCAAGCTGCCAACACTACCCACTGTGCCACTGTGCCACCCAGAACTCAGAACTCTCCAACATATATTTAGTAATGGCCAGTCAAAGAAACAATGTGAGCAAACATAAGTAACCAATAAACATGGAGTCATTTGGCATCTAAGTGTAAAGTGGCTTGACCATTTTGGACCCTCAATCCAAATTCAGTTAAGTTATTTCTCAAAACTAGATTGGTTGATGGTAAGCTCAGCTAATATGAGCTAAAAGTGTGTATTTGTATAATGTTACTCTAAAGACTAGTAAGATAAATGAACAAACAATAGTAAAATGGAACATTATACAAGTATAGACAAACATTCAATAATACATGTGAGTGCACTATTACTATGTGAATAATAAAAGTGAAATAAGGAAATTATATAAATTGTTTTGGGAAAGACAGCAGAGACTTGTCATCTGAGCTTACTGACAGTATAGTGTTCTTCTCTTTTAAACATTCAGTGATCAAGCTTTCTGAGATTAAGAATGCACTTAACTGAGGTATTTTCATTGAGGTCTGTTGGGGAGGGTGAGGTTATTCAGCCTAATTTCCCTGGATAGCTCCTGCTTCTCTAAATAGGCCCTTTAATCCTCTCCTAGGGGATTCAGAGGAACCCCCTCAAGGACATGGAAAATAAAGTGGACAGATGAGGAGCATTATTGGAGAGTTAATTTTGTTTGCAAACTGATGCTCATGCATTCACTTGGTAAGTTTTCAGAATACTTTCCCCTATATATAAACATGAAAACTACAAACACTGGGAGCACCAGGAGAAAAAGGAGCTCTGGCAGCACCAAGAACACTGGCAGGAACACCGTGAGCACTGGGAGCACCAAGAAAATTGGGACAAGCACTATGAGCAATCGGAGTACTTAAAACACTGGGAGGAACCCCACAAGCACCAGGAGCACCACAAGCACTGGGAGCACTCAGAACACTGGGAGAATGACCGTGAGCACTGGCAACACCCTGAGCACTGGGAGGAATACTGGGAGCACTGGGAGCATTAGGAGGCACATGGATTACTGGGAAAAGCATTGCAAGAAGTGAAAGCACTGGGTGTACTGAAAGCACTGGAAGCACCTAGAACACTGGGAGGAACACCATAAGCACTGGGAGCACTGGGATCTCCAAGACCACTGGGAGGATCACTGGGAGTACCATGTGCACTGAGAGCACTGAGAACACTGGGAGAAGTACCACAAGCACTGGGAGCACCAAAAACATTTGGAGGAGCATCAAGAGCACTAGGAACACCATAAGCACTGGGAGCACTTAAAACACTAGGAGGAAAAACTCGAGCATTGTAAGCACTGAGAGGACTGTGAGCACTGGAAGCACCATGAGCATCAAGAGAACAGGGAACACCTAGAACACTGGGAGGAATATCACAAGCACTGGGAGCACTGAGAACACTGGGAGAAACCCCACAAGCACCAGGAGCACCACGAGCACTGGGAGCACCAAGAGCACTGGGAGGATGACTGTGAGCACTGGGAGCACCTAGAACTCTGGGAGGAGCACCACAAGCACTGTGACCACTGGGAGCACAATGAGCACTGGCAGCATTAGGAGCACTGTGAGCACCATGAGTAATGGGAGTATTGGGACCACTGGGAGCATGGCAGGCACTGGAGCACTGTGCCATGACATACTTCTCAACTGTACAGATTTTTGCAGAATGTCCAGATTTTTGCCTCATATTTTTGGCCTGTTACTCATAAAACTGGTTTTCTGGCATATCATTGCCAAATATTTGAGGACTGAAGTCAGAAAATAATGACAGACATTTGAGATTAAGACTTCCTACCCTTCAAAAAAATCCACGTGAATGTAAAGCCTGTTATTCTATCAACTTTCTAAGATTGTAAGAGCAATGTTTAAAAATTGTCCCTATTTTGGGCCTTTGTCCCACCATTATTTATGGCTTTGTCAAAAGTTTGAGAGCTTCACATGAGCATGACTCCTGTAGATTAGCTATCACTCTTCATATTCACACTGTAGACATTTTTGTTGTTGTTGTTGTTCAAAATGGAACATAATCCCAGCCAATGACAAATGGGCAGTGAACACAAGGTCCACATGGAAAAGTGCCATGTTCCAGGACATTGGTCTCAGAGAGTGAGGAGAGGTATGGTCATTCGACAACATGTTTAATGGTATATGCTCATTTATTGATGACCAGTCTTTCTCCACCATTTAGAATGTCCCCCTCCTGTACTCTTCGTATCATTCTGCTCATTCTGCCCTTCCCCTTCCTGCGCTGATCATGCACTATCTGTACTGTGTTTAAACCCATCCATAAACCAAGTCCCACATTCAGGGATACTGATTGCCAGTGACTACACTCCTGCTCACCACTGTGTTAATCATACATTCAGGCATTCTCACAAATGAATCAATGGGAGTTGCAGTGTAGTTAAGCATAATAAACTGTGAATTAGGAAAACAATATCTGTTTGGATGATTCTGCTGTGCAGGTCTGCACACCCTTACAAAAATAGGTGGCTTATGTTAACTGATATTCTCCCAAATCCCAGTTCTACAAATTCTAATCACTTCATAGGATCATAGGAGGTTACTAGGCTAATGGACCTGGGGCCCATACAAGCCTAGCAAAGAGTTTATCCTCAAAAGGAACCTCAGTCAGCACCTGTTGCCCCTGTCAATGAGGGACACAGGTGGAACCCCTGGGACAAATTTGTGGTTTCCCATCCACTCATCAAGGTTGCACTTGAAGAGGGTCAGTGAGGTGCTCTGTTTGATGTGTATGGGAAGTCTATTCCAGAGACGGGGCAGCTCTGGGAGACAAACCTGTTTCTCCAGCAGGTTTTGTTAATGTCACATGTTAGGTTCAGGCCTTTTGAGTGAGTAGTGCATGAGGAGTTAGACTTATGGATATGGAGCATCTGTAGTAGGGCAGGGTCCAAGATTGCCTTGTAGGCAAGACACAGATCACCCCTGAGCAATCTGCATGATACCAAGTAGAGTGATAGTGATTTGAGCCTGTCTGCATAGGACAGGTGTTGGAGGCCATGGATTCTCTTTGTGAGGCATTTCAGTGGCCTTTCCAGTTGGTGCAGATGTTTGGAGAGGTACATCCCAAATGGGGTGTTAAAATATATTATTGGTCTAATGAGGGAGGAGTATAGAGCGGTAACCTACTTTTTTCTGGATGCAATCCCTTTACTTATGAGATGAACAAAGTAAAAGGGTTTTCTGACCACTGCAACTACATTATGGTTGAATGTGAGGTTGTTATCAACCTGAGTGCCCGTGTTTCTCACCACAGGTTGTATGCTTAGGGGGTTGCCATTGATGTGGTAATAAGTAGGGGTTGTGTTTTTTCCAAATGGCATGATAGCACATTTTATTTGTATTTAGCATGAGGCCATGACTTTGGCACCAGTCATTAATTGCTATGAGAACGTCTCCAGTATGGTAACATCACTTGGGGAGTCAATGACAACACCCAACTTACAGTCTTCGGCAAACTTGGTCAGGCACAGGCCTTTTGTCTTTGTCTGTACCTCTGAGAAATAGATGCCAAACAGTAGGGGTCCCAGGACAGATCCCTGGGGAACTCCATTAGTGACAGGTCTGCTATCGGAGGTGGAGGTGCCTATTTTGACTTTGAGGGTCCTGTTGGTGAGCCAGTTGGCCACCCACCAGATGAGCTAGGGATTTATGCCAAGTTTTGTTAGCTTTTAGATGATGCCCGAGTGGGGGATTGTGTCAAAGACCTTGGCCAAGTCAAGATAAGCTGTATGTACTGACTTTCCCTCATCCAGGGCCTTGGCGACAGTCTCAAAGAAGTCAACCAGGTTCAACAGGCAAGATCTGCCCTGGACAAATCCAAACTGGATGGGGTCAAGTGCTTGGAGATTGCCTATGTCCTTCTTTATGAGATCCATAATAATACGCTCCATGGCTTTACAGATCAGACTTGTCAAGCTAATGGGGCGATAGTTTCCAGGGTCAGTAGTGGCACCACCTTTGTGCAAGGGGATGACAATGGCAGTTCTCCTCTCTGCTGGAATAAAGCCAGTACTTAAGATGTGGTTGAATAGGGTGCTCAATGGTGAAGCCAGTTCTTGCTGGAGATGGTGCAAAATACATCCTGGGATACTATCAGGTCCCATGGAAGCTGTGTTTTTTGCCTTGGATAGGGCCTGTAACACTTGATCTATGGAGATGTAAGGTGTGGGACAAGTATCGGGGATGTCAAAAGGGCCTTTGGGGGCCAGGGGGTGAGGTTTGCACTAAAACTATCTGCTAGCAGGTTGGCTAAGTCAACAGGATCATTGTATGCAATACTGTTAAGTACTAATTCAGAACAGACCTGGGCTTTTCAAGGAGGTCCCTGATATAATTGAAGAAGACTTTATGGTTTCCCTTTGTTATGGAGGCTAGTTTCGATTCATAATTGGCCTTGGAGGTAGGTTTTCACTAGTGATCTAATTTGCTTGTTGAGGCTAAGGAGGGAGTTTTTCCAGTTTGGAAGTTGTTCTCTTTTACCCTTGGACAACAGTTTCTTCCTTTTGTTGTAAACCCTGTTGATAGAGGATGTCCATCAAACATGTTTGTGTTTCCTTGAGGAGCAGGTTTTAGTTCTATTGGGTATGGCTGAGTCCATCCAGGTGTACAGATGCTTGTAAATTGCAATGGTGTACTGTTCAGCATAGTTGTCTGCATCCTATGGGGGGGTGTGAAGCTACAGATGCCCCCCTTTGGAGGTTGTAGTCAGCTTTTGAGAGGTTTTTTAGCTTGATTTCAGCTGGGAAGGGGGTAGAAACTTCAAAAGAGACAGTCTGATGATCTGCTCTAACCAGGGAAAGACATACTATGAGAGTGGTGCAGTACTCACCCATGTTGGTGAGAACTAAGTCCAGAATGTCATCTCTCCTTGTGGGGGATGAGATGAGCTGGTCTAGTGCATTAGAATTGATGAAGCTGAGGAATCATTGAGACAGTGCATTAGTGCAAGAATAGTTCACCCAGTCTATGGTGGGGTAGTTGAAGTCACCAAGGATCAGGATGTTAGGGGGTACCTTGATGGAGTCTAGTAGATCCAGGTAAGAGGAGTGGGTGTCCTGAGTCATACAGGGGGGGTCTAGAGCTAGCTATAACTTGGATGGGTATCTTGTCAACTGTCAGTTGTACCTAGAGTAGTTCCAGTGCATCATGTTGGCAAACCAGTCTATAGGTGTGCCTGTCCTTGATGAAGATAGAGACTCCACCACCCTTAGTCTTACAGTACCAGTACTACCACTAATTATCAATAGTCCGTTACTTATTTTGTCCGCCACAGAGCTTTGAACACTCCAAATTCACTCAGATTTGCTCAAGTGAATGCTAAGGGTCCTTAACACAAATGTCAGTACTGTGCTCCTAGTGCTGACAAGATGCTTCACCTTGTAGCTTGTTCTCAGAACTCATGTTTCCTGATATCACAGATTTTAACATCACTCCCCCCCAAACAAAGACACTCCATACTTAGACTAGACTATAACCATAAAAGTCCAAGTAGTTTAGATATTTTCTGTACAGAATCACTTCAGTACTCTTGCTATCTCAGCCATCCAGTACCCCGTACTTATCAAGACTGAATTAGTTTACATATTGCCATTGACAGTTACAAATGCCTCACTCTAGTATTTCCCTAAATCCCTTATGATTCCACACAGGACACTACTGCCAGCATTATGCAGTGGTTTACAAGTATGACTACAACAGAGGGGATTACTAACGGGGAACCCAATATAAATTGGAGCTATTCCCCAAATCCTTGTGTCGTAAAGGGTCACTATATGCAGTCATGCTTTACTAATCTTCTTACCCACCAGAACTGGTAAGACAACTGACCAAAGCAGTACACATAATTGGGCTCTGTCTCTCTGTTCTTTGCCACAATACCTGGTAATAGCACAGCTTTTCTGGACTCTTTCAGGGATCCTCATAATAAGTGTGGCAATAGACGTTTTGCACATCCCAGTATTACACTCTACTGCATAACATGAAACACTTTCTCCTGTCCAGGTTAATGTTGTAGTGAAAGGTCTAACTTTATTTCATAGACTTAAAATATGTTTAAGTATTTTAATGAAAAGTTCTTAATAGTTGTAAATTAACTTTCTCTAACCTGTAAAAAAGGGTTAGGTGTCATGCACTCTCATGTATCACCCTTTTGTTAAGGAACAAATGCTGAAGCAGCATCACATCTGTAATACTAATGTCTTTTTTCAGTCTTCCCTTTAGTTCTTTCATTAGTCCCATTCTGTAACCAAATCACAATCATCAAAAGTAAAAGGTCACTTTTTCTTTCTACAAATGCCTAACATTTAAACAGACACGATATCAACTAGTTAAGGGACTTCAAAGACTGCTTGCAATCTGTGTGTGTGTGTGTGTGTGTGTGTGTGTGTGTGTGTGTGTGTGTGTGTGTGTGTGTGTGTGTGTGTGTGTGTGTGTGTGTGTGTGTGTGTGTGTGTGTGTGGTATATATTTATATGTGTGCATGTTGTAGGAAAACTCTGCTAAGTTTCTTTTACAATCAGTGCTAGACTGTTATGTTGTGTTCTTCAACTCCTCCTGAGGACTGTTTTTTTTTAAGTAGAAAGTTGAGGGGGTGCCAACCAGGCTTGGGCATACCCGGTTTACCTAGCTATAGCCCTGAAAATCAAATAAATAATCAAAATAAATACATTTAATAATACTAGGATGGCATGGTATTTCTGAATTAAGCATAGCAAGGGTGAGGTAAAGGGGTAGCTGTCCTGAAGGGGTGTTAGCATCTGCAAAAGGCTGGGGGGCGGCTGGCAGGCAAAAAGGTCACTTAATGATGTAAACAGGCATTTTTTAGCTGTCTACTGCTGTAACAGAAGCATATCTGTGACACAAGATGCATATAGTGTAACTAAGAATTACATTTGGAATGGTTGTACAGAAATTGCATAGAAACATACAAATGAAGTTAATGTCTCACCTGCATGGTATATAATCTAGTAGCTATAAACTCAAAAGTTAGAGATAAAAGGCAGCAGTGGTGAAACACACTGTTGTCACACAGAGAGCAGCCACCGCAGAAGGGTGGTGGGAAGCTGTTAAACACTTGTCGGACTGTTAAACACTGCAGTTGGATTTTTTAAAAAAATTTCAACTAAAGTGTTTAACAACTTCCCACTGTTCTTTTGTGTGACTGCTGATTGCTGTTAGTGGTCAAGAGTGTAATTAGACCTTGACAGTAGTAAGAAGTATTTAATAAAAGCTTGTTAAGCAATGGTGCTTAACATGCATGTCTTTTCCCCAAATTCAGAGTATAATCATGGTGATCCATACACTGCAGGTCACTATCTATACAAAATAAAATGTAAAATGCATCGCAGAACATCTAGGTCCTGGCAGTGGCCAAAACGCTGGTTGTAGAAGTCGATTTTGACACACATTTAGTGAAAACTTCTGCCCTGGATCCACTTGTTTCACAAGTGGCCCTGGTCAGAAGAGGGCACAGAAGGTTGCTATAGCTTGTGAGTGGTGAGGAACTGGGAACAATGAGATTCTTAGTTTTTTTTTTTAATTCTCCTCACAATTAAACCTGAGGCATGCAGAGAAGGCCACTATAACTGGTCTAGAACTTGGGAAAGTGTGGTCTTTCTTTCCCTAACATTTCTTCACAAAACCTCAGAGATATGCACGGAAGATCTCTATAGGTTCTGTGCAGCTGTGACAGTGTGATCATTATTTGTTTAACTTTTCCAACAATCAAATTTCAGAGGTATGCACATAAAATCACTAAAGCATGTTTGTGGAGCAACAGGCTGGAATACATTACTGTGATACTTTTTTTTCACTTTTCTCACATATATCAGACTTGTATAGAGGTGGCTAACTTTGAGGGGTAAGGAGGTATATTGTGAATATACAACATAGATCAACAAGTTAAAATATGTTACTATATTCTAATTGTTGGATACACCGAAAGTGGTTGTCTTTTGGGGGTGTAGAGAAAGAGGCAAGCTGGATAATGCAGGAAAGCAGCAACCTGAAAAGTATCACTGTGGCTATTTATCATTCAATTTCATCCCAGTCTTACATCAGTGGGGTACACAGAAGGTGAATGACATTCTTTTTTCTTTTGACAGGGAGGCACACACTATTCTAAGATATGCTTTGCAAGCATAGATCTTCTTGGTCTACTGGGAATTTCTTTTTTGTCAACTTTGATCATTAAGTCTTGGGCACAAGTCATTTCTTCCTAGAAATGAAAAATAAGACTGAATTTGTTTACTTAGTCTTAATTTTTGTCCAGGCCTTAATTGTAGCAAAAGGCTGAGGAACGTATCTCACAACATCTAGAACCCTGTGGCTTCTGAGGCCCAAACAACTTAATTCTATTATTTCATGCCAGTTATTATAGTGCAGTGCTGACCATTTAGGGAGTATTGAAAGGATGCAGGAAGAAAACAAAGACTAAGAAAGAGTTTCTGTCTTTCTTTAGCCACAGTTTTTGTTCAAGTAATCATTGTCTCAAAAATGTTTGAAAAAAAGCTCTAGAATGCAACTCGGGGCATCTAAAACCCAATAGCTTCAGGGGGTCTGAGGCCTATGGCTTAATTTGATTAGTTCTTTCTCATTTATTATAGTGCAGTCTTGACCAGTTATGATATATTAAAAGAGTGCAGGAAAAATCTGAAGAGTACAGAAAAGTATGAGAAAACACGAAAAAAGTAATCTGAATGGAGCAGCAAGGCCAGGATGGGGGGAATTAGGGGACACACTAGGGTATGCAGGGTGGACAGTGAGGGACCCATACAGTCCTTTTCCTAGGATTTCATTTAATCAAAAACTAGAGTCAAAATAATTAGTGCTGCCAGGGACTGCCCCATCACACAGCTTGTCAAAAAGGTTTATTTCACACCATAGAACATTTTATAACACTGTAACATCTGGGTAAGAAAAAAAAAGCATGATGCTTTGTTTTGTCATATTTCTGGTATATAACAATCCTTATGATTGTATCTTTACTTACTAGTACAAATCATATACCTGTTGCTTAATAAATAGTGATAAATATACCCTTGCAGACACAGTCCTCAAAAGATTTAACTACTGGCTTTGTCCCCGATGAGCGGTACACTGCAGTGGTGACACTCCTCTATAAGGGTGGTCTTACAACTGACCTGGGCAATTACAGTCTTTTCAACCTTACAAGCCTCATCTGCAAAACCATGGGGTGTATTATAACTAAACTCAAACGGTGACATCAAAACTCTCATCAGTTTTTACCCTCACCAATAGTTAGGATTTATGTAGGGTAGACCCTGTCTATGTAATCTAGTAAACTTCTTCAAAAGTGTTACAGCAGCTGTCAGTGGTGCTTATAGAGTACACATGGTATATGTTGAACAAGCAAAGCTCTTCAACACCATTCGCCATACTGGCATCATATAAAGACTAATTGTGTTAAAAATCAGACCACATGTGGTAAGATGAATGACAAAATGGTAAAATGATTGACCTCACATAGTGTGAGTTCCAGGTGCCTCATCAGTAAGCATGAAAACAACCAGTGGTGTCCCTCAGAGCTTGATGCTGGGACATTTCCTTTTATAGGTTCATAGGTAAGTACTAGGCTAACTGCCATTGGAGGCCATATTAAGCATAGTCAATTTCTCTTTTTGCGCTCAGATTAACCTATCCCATTTGGTTAGAGATGGCCTTACCCGTCCATCCATCCATCCATCTATAACTCCTTTTTCTTATTTTCGCACATGGGTCGGGGTGTCACTTCAACAGTGACAATCATCTAGAGCCCATCCATTGGTTTGAAATTATATATTACCCCTAATGAAAATAGCTGGGATCATACCCTATATAATTTGAGCGGACACACGCATGGTATAAAACCTCTCTATTGCTTAACGTATCCATATTTCTGTTACTTACATATCATGGGATTGTGAATTTAATTGTATTAAAAATATTATTTCTTTTTATTTATTTTTTTATTAATTTATATGTAATTTTTTATATTTATATTTTATTTGTGTGGCTTTTTTCCCCGGCCTCCTCTGAAAAATGGGACATGTGTCAGTTGGACTAACCCGGTCAACAAATGTAAAATAAAATAAAATAAATAAATAAATAAATTTAAGAGATACCTCTGTCCATTAGAAGTACAGGGGCTAGTCCTGGGGTAGCTGCACTTAAATATAGACAGGGATGAACTTTGTTTTATGTGGATATAGAGCCTGTTCCAGAGCAGAAGTATCCTCTGCAAGATATACCTGTCCCACCAAACTGTTCTGTTCATGTTGCAGAAGAAGTTTAGATCCCTAGGCTGAGTATTTCTGATGCCATTTTTTTCTGGTGATGTGCAGTAAATCCATCACTAATGGGTCAGAGAATCCCTTGTATGCCAGGCAGAGATCACCTCTTAGCAGTCAATAGGATGCCAAGTATAGTGACAGGGCTTTGAGTTGAGGGATTTTTGGTATTTACATTTCAGTTCTTGAAGTAGATAGCCAAGACCTCTGGATAACAAACTTTGCAGATGACTGCATACTGGAGGTTATTGTTAAGTCACAATATGACACCCAGACTGTCCTGAATGAACTCTCCCTAGTAAACCCTTGGTCTACAGGAAAAAGTCTCAAACTAAATGCTAAAAAGTATAGTATCATCACATCATCACTTGGTGGACAACCCTTTACTTCATCTTACTGTATAGACAAGACGCCACTACAAAATGAAAGTTTTGTTAAGGAGCTAGGCACTTGGGCTAATAGCTTCCTCTCTTTTGACCATCATTTGACAATAACTGTCAGGACAATGTTGCTAACAAAATCCTTTTTAGTCCATCTAATTTCCAAAAGAATACCCTCACATTCTAAAGAGGTAATTACTCCCTTATACTCAGCACAGATCAGGAAATGTATTGAGGACAACACCCCATTTGGGGAACGTGTCATTAATCACGTCAAACAATTAGCAAAACCCAAAAGGTTCCTAAACAAAAAAAAGGCCTAAAGTCCCTGAGCTACCAAGACTGGCTGGAAGCTCTATCCCTTTTTTCAGTGTCATACAGACTTTTGAGGAGAGATCTCTGACTTATTTGCTGCACATTAGAGACCCAGTTGGGCTGGACATCCTGTTTCTCTGCAAATCCAATATCTCCACCAATACTAGAACCCGGAACATAAATCTTCACCAACAGATAAATAGCGCATAATGGAGAGGCATGCTTATAAGGCAGTACACCCCAATTCTTTGAAATAAACTTCCCCTACACATTAAATAGTGCAATTCACTATCTTATAATTATCATCATCATAATCAATCCTCTTTTCCCATTTTCTACATTGGATCGGGTGTTGTGCCAACTGTCAGTGTTTTTTCTATTCAGTGCCACTCTCCTGTCTTCTTCGACACTCATGCCTGACTGCCACAGGTCTTCTCTCACACAATCCACCCACCTCTTTATTGGATGCCCTTGTTTCCTCCTACCTTCTTCCTGTCTGTCCCAAATCTTCTTCACCAGATTGTCTTCTGTTTTACTAAACACGTGCCAGAACCATCACAATCTGGTCTCTTTGACTTTTCTGAAATTGGAGCTACTTTGGTTTCTGCTCTTATATCCTCATTTCTTCATCTGTCCCATCTTGTGCACTCTTCCACCCATCTCAAGCACTTCATCTCCTTATGTTATATGTGACCTAGATGACTGGATGGGTGCCCACAAATTTACTCTGGGTCTGAATGTTATGGCCCTCCAGGGAAAAGGAGGTGGTGCCTGAGGGAGGGTGCTGGTAGGATGTGAATGGTTATAAGATTTGTTGGCCTTGAAATATCTATGAATCTAAACTGTTTTTTTATGGCTTACTCCTATAATTTGTCAGGAAACCTCTGTCTACCCCATAATGATCCTGAACAGCATAATGTGGGTGTAAGAGAATGAATGAATAATTAAATACAGCAAAAATGGTTACTACATTGTAAGTCATTCAAGCTCCAGTGAAATGTACCTCTGTGGAAACATCTGCCTAAAACAGGCTAATAAAGAGGAGAGCTAAACCCAGCCCAGTACTCAGTGAAAGGCACTAAACAAGCAGGTCTGTGCTAACTTATGGAAATCAAACTTTACTTGTAGAACATACCTCACAACTGTAAGATGCATGTACAAAGTATGACATGAATGGAATGTCTTAGTGTACCTCTATAAATTGTTGTCTTTACTGCTCTTGATCCCAGGCTGTGGCTAAAGGGTCAAATAGTAATAAATAAATAAATAAATAAACTGCCCAGGATTTTGCAAAACATCCCTGATTTTACCTCACATTTTTGATCTGTTCCTCATAAAATCTGTGGTTTCTAGCAAACCGTTGAGGTTTGTACTTATTAAATAATGAAACATTTCAGTCTCCATATCCTTCAGAAAATGTGTGCTAATGCAAAGCCTGTCATTCTAACAGCTTTCTAAGTTTATAAGAGGAATATTTAGTCTGTCCCTGATTTTGGCCATTTATCTCCCCATTATTTTTGACTTTGTCCAAAATTCTTAAGCACAAGTTCAGAAGTGTGCTGAGGATTACAGTCAGTTACTAATGCTATACATTAAAGCTTCACATTTCTGTTGTTCAGAAAATGCATGTTGATGCATAATCTGCTCTATTAAGTTTTTAAATGAAATAATGTTTAAAATTTGTCTCTAGTTTTGAGCCTCCTTTCCCCAGTTATTTTTGGATTAGTCTAAAATTCTTGAGGAAAAGTTGATTGTCATGGCTGAAAAAACACTTTATTACATAAACTGTCTTTTTCTGGCTGCCTGAACTTCCAGTCGCCTCAGAAATAACAATGTTAAGTGTTTCTATGTATTCACTGTGCCAACCACAGTTTCAAAGCACATTGGGCTGTTGAAAGTGGGGAACTCAACCCCCCCCCTTGCCTTATGGCTCCAGCATCCATGCTGTCCCGGGAACAAGGTGTTAGGAGGTATGACTGGGAAGTTCAGCTTCTGCATTCTTTTTTCTGTACTATCAGTTTTGAATGCCAGTACAGAAATAAAAAATGCACGTCAGCACTTCAGCTCTTTATGTGTGTTACAGTTGTAGAAAGCCGATCAGCTTCTCACAGTTTAAAAGTGAAGTCCTTTTTTGCTTTTCACTTGAATAGCTAAAGAGGCAGAGGTGGGGAGGTGTAGAATCAGGCAAAGGGAGCGGACTTTTTTTCCTGCTCACCTGAAGAGCTGCAGCTCTACTAAACAAATTAAACTTGAAATCAAGATACTAGTATTTTCTATACCCCTTGTTAAACTTTAACATATTTCATTTAGTTTATTTATTTGGTAACTCAGTAAGTGGAAAGATCTGCCCCAGGATTCATGATGCTTGCGCCAGGTGCCGGAGTAGCGCCAAATATGGCCGCTGAGCGATTCAGGTAAGAGCTGTTGCCACGTGCACTACCAGCGTACGGCAGAGCTGCGCAGCTCCCGGCGCATATATGCTAATTACCCCATGCACAGCAGTGTAGCATGCAAATGAAGATATATTGCGAATCATGAAGTGGTGCAGGCGTAGTGTAAGCATGTAGAAATGTAAACCAAAAAAAACAGTTTACATTTTGTCAAACATAAAATTGGAGCCATGAAAGCGGACCAAACTTATGTATTATAATGCTAATATATGCCAATGACTAAATATATAGCCAATGGCATAAAACAACATGCACAACATATAAAAAATAACATTTAATGTCATGGCCACACCAACACAAAGTAAAACCGCAGTGCATCTGTGCGCAAATGGGATCACAAGGAAAATATATTTAGATGTCATATATCTGCAATGTAACACAATTCATGATATCCCCATAATAGTCAATAGCACGGATGCTACACCACAACCATGACGCAAGGGTTGCTAAGGGTCTGTGACACTGTTCCGTGTGGTAACTAGGAATTGGCAGTCAATACCATGCAAATGAGTCAAGTAATACTGAATCACAAATGCCCCACCAGCGTAAGGATGTACCACACTGCATAGCGGTACAATGCCGAGGACTGGCCTGGAGGTAAACATGACATCAAGAGAGGGGTGCACCACCTTAGCTGTAAGCACATTGGATCATTGCTAATCCATGTTGCGTGTTGCTAAGCAAAGCCACAGGATAGGGGTGTGGAAGTAGCCATAGCTTTGCTTAGCTGAGAGCACACAAGGTAACCGAAAGTTCATGTCAACGTGGATGAAAACATGCACAAAAACCGGTAAACGGCTGTGCGCGGCACGCACCACAGCTGAAACAGGAAGGATACGGGAAGACAATAAGGAAATGCTGCAGCATGATAACTGGAGTAAAATTAGTATTTAACACCTAGAAACTCACAGTGGGCCATAGACAACAGCTAACAAGGCTGCTAGCAGCTACCTGCAGAACAGGAAAGGGGAGGTGCATTACAGCAAAGAAAAGAGAACTGTCACAGCAGAACAAAGCAAACTTGCAGTAGATCAGCTACATAACACATTTCCCAACACAATCCTGGGTTGTGAAAGTACAAAACAAGAAAGGTGGCAGCTGAATGCATGCCTGATAATGGTAGGGGAATCAGGTTGAATATTGAAGTAAAGGGCAATAGATGAATCACGGCAGCCAAGCATAAGTCAACACCAAAGGCCCCACAATAGCAGTACCTGCTGTAAAACCAATAATTAAGATACCCTGCAGCTGGAATAGCACAAACACACCCAATTACACCAGCATCATCCATTGCACAATAGTATAAGGTATGAAAGCCCCACACACACACTTGTGTATTCCCAGACACTATGCACCATTGGTGTATACAGATGGGGAACTTTTAATATGTACATGTTAGGGGCCACCATAGCTTTGATTCACCAGCATGTGTTGGAGACTGACGGTGGTGTGGAGGATGATGCTGACAACCATCTCAGGCACCAGAGGATAAGAAGAGTGTTCAGACCCAGGGTAACCTACCAAGGGCTACATGATCTGGAGATAGCAGAACATTACAGCATGGACAGGGACATCATACAGCAACTTGTTGAGCTGTGCCAGCCACACCTCAGAGCCAGAAGTAACAGAGGGGAACCCATCCCAGTGGACACGAAGGTATGTGTAAGCTTGAGAATACTAGCCACAGGTACCTTCCAAAGGCCAACTGGGGATATCATGGGGATCTCACAGGCATCAGCATCCAGGGTACTCCACCAGTTCCTGGATGCCATGTTACCACATGCCAATGAGCACATATACTTCCCCCAAAAGCAGAGGAGTTGGCCAGCAATATGCGTTTCTTCCACCATGTGGCAGACTACCCAGAGGTACTGGCTGCAATAGACTGCATGCACATACACATCAAGTCACCACCCAGTGAGCAGGGTAGGCACTACATAAACCGCAAGGGATTCCCCTTCATCAACTGCCAGGTTGTGTGCAATGCCCAGGGCATTATCATGGATATGTGTGCTGGCAGCCCTGGAAGCTATCACGACTCCCACATCTGGCATGCCTCATAGCTGTATCAGGTATTTGCCAGGGGGGACATCCCATATGGCCACCTGGTGGGGGATGCTGGCTATGCACTGGAACCGTAGATGATGACTCCCATCAGAAATGCACTCACAGCCACGCAAGAACGCCATAATAAGGCACACGCAGAAAAACAGAATCATCATAGAACATGTGTTTGGGATGCTGAAATCATGGTTCAGTTGCTTGGACATATCTGGTGGAGCCTTGCAGTACTCTCCAGAAATTTGTGCCCACATCTTCATAGTATGTACCATGCTAAACAATATGATCCTGCAGAAACAGTGCAGCAGGGACAGAATGGTGAAGGCCCTCACAGCCCACCACCATTGCCAAGGGACCCACAGGCACAGGGGGACTCAGACCATGAACACCCTGTGCTAGCCCCAGTAGGCAGATGGAGGCGTGCCCAGTATGCCCATGCCTTGGCAAAGAGGGAATGCATAGCACACACACTGACGGTGTAGGCACTCATGGACTGACACCCTTCTCCACCTGCACACACAGCAAACATGGATGGCACACACACACGACCACCTGTAAATTGTCATGTATAGGTGGTCTACTGTGTGCATCCTACATACGTAGCCCTCAACTATTGTACACACAACCGCCATTGGCACAAGGTAAGTCAATACCTGAACAGTAAATTAAGCTATCAGCATGTGTCCATACTGTATGTACAGGTTCATAGATACATAGGTAGGTACATGCCCAACTGCCGAGGCCACTCATAAGCATATGCAAAATGTGTCTGCTGTCACCAGCCCATTGATTAACTAACTGTCCCTCTGTAGAGCAGAGGCAATTGTGGGATCCCTGGGGTGTAGCCACTGTTCACCACCCATTCTGCAAGGATTCTCTGGAATGTTCGTGAGGGGTTTTGTATAATGTAATCAGGGATGTAGTTCCAAATAATGAGGAGTATCCCTGACAGGAATCTTCACAGATGTTTATATGTTACATAGTATACCTTAAACACAGCTTGCATATATAGGTAGTTCTCCACAGAATAATAAACATGTGGAGCACACAACCGCTAAAATGTGCATTAATCACCCTTGCACTACCAGTGCCTGCTCTGAGTGGTAAGATATCACTGCCAGGATTAGAACACGCAACCATGTACACATTCATCACAATAACATACCATTAAGCTACCTGAGATGTACCAATGGCAGTCGTGTATACTGACAGGATAAAGCACAAAAGGTAGGAATGTGTTGAAATAGGACAAACCGGCATGTACCCAATGAAAGGTGTATGTATTATATCTATATATATATATATATATATATATATATATATATATATATATATATATATATATATATATATATACATATATACATAATCATATATATATATATATAGAGAGAGAGAGAGATATGGGGATATACATATATTTGTAGATATATAGATAAGTTAACAACATCTACAAAACAATGGAGGTACATATAAATGGGATACCTACCACATACTGACTGCTTTACATACCGACGCTCATAATCCCGAGGCTTAAGGTCTGAAAAAACACAGTACCGAAACACCAGATGCGATAGGTGTAAAATCATGATGTTAAGGGACAGTTAGTCAGTGCTTCTGGTGTTGCGGTTCAGGTTGGTTATTGTGTGTAAGTGTGTTTCTAAGGGCTGTAGTGTGTGTAAGTGTGTGTTTTCTGTGTGGTGTGTGTTCTTGGGGGACTGTAATGTGTGGGTGTGGGTTAGCTTTGTGCATCTGTCTACACAACCTAGGAGGTAGAATATTAAAGTAGGGGGTGATGTGGGGGGTGCAGACACCTTCATGGGGAGTGTAGAGTAGCTTGGCCACCTGCTCATACGTAGTGTAGGATGGTTTGTTTGGATGTGTTGGGTAACAGTGTGTGTGTGTGTGTGTGTGTGTGTGTGTGCGTGTGTGCGTGTGTGTGTGTGTGTGTGTGTGTGTGTGTGTGTGTGTGTGTGTGTGTGTGTGTGTGTGTGTGTGTGTGTGTGTGTTCCATGTTCATGTTACCTTCACGAGTTACTGGCGCTGTCGGTAATGTGGGGTATGGGAGTCTGGTCCCAGTACTGTGTGTGTCGGAAAGCTTTGGTTTTGGGATTCCATAGGTATCCTGTAAACAGCGGTTAAAGTGTTCATATATGTGTGTAACATGGACCATAACAATCACACATTCCACCACTACCAACCTTTATGAACAAAGGATATGGAGAATATATGCCTATACACTATTACAAATATGTGCTATGGACATGAGCCAGTGATAGTGTTACCACCTGTCCCACTTTGCGAGGCACATTCCCTGTTTGGGTGGTTGTGTCCTGACCAAATATATTAAACGTGGCAAAAGTCCTGGGAGTGTAGGACATAATTATGTCCCATATGTACTGTAATAGTTGCATACAATAGTTATTTCTGTGTCTAAAATACCTACATGGTACTGGAAACAGGATAAGCTACTAAACTGCTACAAGAATAAGCTTATAATTAGGCAAGAAAGGAAAGTTCTATCCCTTGTACTGACCGTGGGTTTGTCTCTGCCTGTAAAATCTGATGTGTGTCCCAAAAAGGTCCCACTATGGCCATATGAAAAGGTGGCAACCCTAGCCAAAGAGGGTCAATCAAAAACACAACTACAATGACTGCAAATACCTATGACAGAAATACACAGCTTTCATGTAGCAACACTTTATTATATTCAGATGTATTACCGAAGGGGTTCAAGGATTAACATCACCTGCATGTTATACAGGAACCACTTAACAGTGCCTTAATGAATCAGCCTGCAATTACCATTGTATTAGTCTACAAAAGGATAGGTGTTCAAATAGGGAAGGAACCCTCACGCACATATCGATTATGTATAAAAGCAGTTCCTACACACCTGCATCTGTTGTGCACACCCACCATCATCACTCCCACACCCAAACATATTACAATACAAACTGTAAGAACATCACAAATCATTCACTCACTGTACGACATCTGCAGAAGCCTTAACATACCTTGTCAGAGACACACAAACATGGCCCTATGTGAAATAGCTGCTGTTATACAATGGAACAGCTGCTGATGTTACAGGGTTTGTTTGCACTAATCCCGTTTCAGAGGGTTGTGTGTACACCAGGCTGTGTTAGCAATTAGTGAGTAACAGTACAGTATGCTACACTTGTACACCAAATCAAGGATGTCTGGTGAGCACACTGTAAAACACATAACAGTTCATGCATAGCCATATGGTCTTGAGCTGGCCAAACATCCTTTCCAGACTTAAACATCTGCAGAAGTAACAGGCACAAACAAACCCTGCATAAGTAGCAATGTTCTGAAATATAACAGCTGTACTCACATGTAGAACTAAATTGTCTAGCCATTACACACAGTCCACGGGAGTCATGAAGCTAATATATCTCTGTGTGTCTCCATATAGCTGTTGAAATATACTGCAAACAACACATCCAGGTTGTCTTCCTCGAAAGTAAGGCAAACGGACAACGCCCAAAAGGAGTACTCAGTTATACTCCATTGTTGCCATGGTATCGGCTAATGGAGTAGCTGCACAGCTGATGTGCATCCAATTGACTACTTTGGAACAGCAATTGGTGGACATTATACCACATGTTACCGATATGTAACTAGAAAAGAATGTATTATCACACATTCAAACCATCCGTATATACCAGCGGAACGTTACAAAAAACACAGACTGAAAAGTATTGAATCAACAGATAATGACACCTCGGGTTACTAATAAGGTATGTAGAACAGTCGTTATGTCCGTGTATGTAGTACCTTAAAGTGCACGCAATCCATATAGTGAAAACAGTTATCTTGTAGTGATGTATTGTTGAGCATAGTAACGTTTGTAGTATTTGTGTGTACTGCTGTAGGTCACAAGGCAAACACCGCATACACCACAAGGGATGCTATATAAGGGCTTTGAAAAGAAATACTCCTCACCAGCCGATGTCAGTGGCAGGGCTGGTCCAACAAGTATGTGCTATAACAGGGGATAGTATATGTTGATATATTGTAACTGTAGACATATGTATGGGTGTATTACTGAGAATAATGTGGAATGTTGGGTCACTTTGCAATTATGATTTGCGTTGTGGGATACTGTGCCAATAACTGTGTAATGTACAGTACTGTAGGCAGATATGTATTACAAGCTACACAGCATTACTGTAATGTTAGGCAAACATTAGTTATGTCTATTGGCATTTACAATACGCAATAATATGATACATATGTCTTTTAGTCACCCAACAGTTTATCAGCATGATAGCAAAGTAAAATGGAAGAGCTAGTTAACTATCCATGCATATAAGACATGTAATCAGTGCAAAGGTAGGTACTAGGCTGTCTTACCAAGGGTATTTGTAAGCCTAGCTAGAGGGTGTTGGCTTTTGCGACCCCCATAGGTTGGTTCCCTGTGCCTCTGAATGGCAGAGCCATTAGTTCCCCATGCCTCTGTCCAGCAGAGCCACTACAGTGATCCCCGAAGTACATGTCTGTCTCCCATCCACATGTCAAGGTTTCCCTTGAAGAGTGCTAGTGAGGAGCCCTGCCTGATGTACATTGGAATCATGTTCCAAAGCATGGGGAGTGTCCGGGTCAGGAATCTATCCATCGAGCACATCCTACTCATCGTTGTGGATAGGTGTATATCTCTAGAGCATGTGGCTCTCAGGGGCATCTGTTTAGGTGGATCATATCCAACAATACAGGGTTGGACATGGGCCTTGTATGTCAAGCAGAGATCACCTGTGAGTATGCGGTGTGCAACGGAGTACAGCTGGAGTTTTTTAGGTTGAGCTGCATAGGTCATCTGTTTGAGGTCAGTAACCCTCTTGGTGTGGTACTGGTGTGGTCTTCCAAGCTGTTGCAGTTGTCTTGTAAGGTATATCCCAAATGAGGTGTTGTATCCTTTAATGGGTCTAATATGTCATGAGTAGAGTCATAATGGCCTCCTATGATCTGGATGCGAACCCATTAGAGATTAGGGTGGCCATGTAGAAGGATATTCTAGCCATCTTGTCATTATGGGTATTGAAGGAGTGATTGCTATCTACTGTGGTTCTTGTTTCCCTTATTACCTTTTCTGTATGTAGGGGACTAGCACCTATGTGGTAGTCCGCGGGTAATTAGTTATATCCAAAGGGGATGACTATGCACTTTTAGGCATTCAGCTTGACACCATGATATTAACACCTGGTATCTGTCTCAGTGCGACCCTTCCAGAGGGTGTCTGTAACAGCTGGGGAAACAATTATGTCCCCTAGTTTGCAGTCATCTGCAAACCTTTTCAGCCAAAGCCCTCCTGTGCTTGTCTGTACATCAGAGAAGTATATACCGAACATGAGGGGTCCTAGGACTGAGCCCTGGGGGATGCCACTTGTAACTGGTATATAGTCAGACCTAGGGTATGCAACTCCCACTGTGTGGGTTCTGTCCATGAGTCACTTTGCAAACCATCACATGACGTAGGGGTTAATGTTCAGGTGGATGGGTATGTTGATAATACCAGAAGGAGGAATGGTGTTGAAAGCCTATGAGAGATCTAGGTAGGCTGTGTGGACCTCCTTGCACTCATCTAATGCCTTGGTAACTGTCTCCCAGAAGTCCATCAGGTTTAGGAGGCATGGTCTGCACTTAGCAATACCAAACAGGGAGGGGTCAAAGGTTTGGAGGTACCCAATGTCTCTGTGACTGAGATCCATGATGTGCACCATAGCCTTGCAGACCAGGCTAGTCAGGCCTATAGGGAAATAGGTCCTGTGGTCCATTGTGGTGCCACCTTTGTGGAGTGGGATAACTGTTGCTGTGCACCATTCAGGGGGCACTATGCCCGATGTGAGGCTATTATTGAACATGGTGCATAGGTGGGGAGACAGTGTAAAATGCAGCCTGGGATGTTGTCCGGTCCCATGGATGCTGTGATATTGCGTTTAGAGTATGCAGCTTTGAGAGGGAGGGGGAAAGGTAGCACTGAACCTATCTGCCAGAATGTTGCCAATATCAGTTGTTTCTGTAATGTTCATGCCTTTGTGCTGTAACTCAGAGCAGATCTGGTTGTTGACATCAAGATATATGACATAGCTATAGAATGCTTTGTGGTTGTTGTTGATATTAGTGGTGTTTTAGTTTTTGTAGCTAGCTTTGGAGGATCTTATAAGGGATCTCACCTTCTTACTGAGGCTGGTCAGGGAGCTCCTCCACGCATGGGATTGTACTCTCATTTGCAACAGTGTCTTCCTCCTGTAGTACAGTTTTTTATGGCAGGGGACCACGAGATTGGTTTCCTTAATTGGGAGTATAGCATCCTGGTTTGTTTGGGATAGCACAAGCCATGCACTTGTGTAAGTGCTTATAGAGTGCATTTGTGTAGGATTCAGCAGTTGTAACAGTACTGTCCATCTGCATGGGTGTCATGATGTTCACCACGTCTGTCTTAAGAAGCATGTAGTTGGTTTTGTAGACATATTATACTGTGGTTCACTTAATGGGGGGGGGGATGTGGATATCAACGGTGTTCAGCTCATGGTCTGATTGGACCAACGAGGAGTTGGCTTCATGTGTGGAGCACCAGTCACTCACGTTGGTAATGCCTAGGTCTAGGATATTGTTGCCCCTGGTATGTGTGTGGATATGTTGAGTCAGGGCATTGGTGTTTATGAATCCAAAAAGCGTTGAGCTAATGTGTTGGTACACAAGTAGGTTTCCCAGTTAATGGTGGGGTAGATTCAGTGAGACTATGTGATGAGTGTAGTGTGGTGCGAATGTTTACCTTCTCCACATGGCAGTCAGGGTCAGGCTTGGTTGGAGAGACCTTTACCTCCAGTTTGGCTAGATGAGTGCATCTTTCACAGATTGTAATGTTGGGTGGTAGGTGGAGAGGTTTGTCTGTGTACATGAGGCAATGTGTATATTGCCTCAAGATGTCCAGATTCATCAGATAGACAGGTGAGAACACTGGCAGTTGACTCTTGGACATGCCTGAATATAGAACTACTTTCATCTAGATGAGTGAGGAAAGTGAGTACAAGAGCTAATTTACTCTAAGCAAGTGAGAAAAGTATGTACAGAACCTGTTCACCCTTATCTCTAGGTAATGAGGAAGACTGAGTGCTATAGTAATTATTAGCTTACATAGTGCTTACAAGTCCTGAACAAGTGCTTAGCTTGAATAAGCAATCCAGATAGGGTCTTGGATAACATGAACACACGGGCCCTCCCCCCAACAGGTACACAACCATATATCCATGTACACCACAGGGCCCCTGTACCCACAATTATGCAAGTACAAGCTGCACTCAGGCTGCATGGGACCTGTCCACATCACAGGTTGTATCATACACATATGGCAAAAAACGATGCTCTCCGCGTACACATCATGTAAAACATAGCTCCATGTCAGGTTGTTTACACACTGAATGGTGCACACCAACAGTTTTCTCAACCCACAAAGGGGGAGACTGATAATGGGAAGTACTGCACTACTGCCCTGCTGAGTCTGGTCTGGAAGGCCATGAACCTTGATCAATTAATTGATGTCAGCAGTACAGATGTAGATGACAGTATGGTTGATGTCACACTGCATATCATAACCTTGCCAGGTCATAGGACATCATCACCCATACTGTGTACCACCTACACTCGGTATACTAGATGTACATTCCTATGTCACAGGAGTGTTTTGCAGCAGGACTGCTGGCAGAACCAACACTACAGAAGGTGTCTGAATAATACATGCTCATCACACCAGTGGCAGCTGCAGTATGTCAGGGTTAATGAATTTTATTCCCCCTCATTGTAGTCCATACTTCACAGACAAACAGAAGGCATCTGCCTATTGAAGTATGTGAATGACTATGACCTAGGAGCAATAGCTGACTCAGGAGTGTTGTGGAAAACATACAGAAGGGGCTTTGTGGGTGAGGTGTGTGTGACATATGGCCACAATCTGACAGCTACAAATTGCATTGTCAACCCTATGTTAATAACCCTGTACCCATGAACTACCACCTAGGCAGCGGTCAACATAATGGACACTTGTGTGTGAGTGATGCAGCTGGGCAGTTGTCTTTCCTGTGATAGCTACCGCAACACACCTGTTAGGTAGTCATGTGTGGCAACCCTAATAATGATAGGGTGTCATCCATGAATTTAGAGATCATTGTCCAGCCATACACAACACTCAAGTGACCCATATCAGATCACATATTTCCTTTAAGGGGTATTGGCCATGTGCAGATGGCCTACACCAGCCTTCCCATTCCCCATCTCCACTATGTAGCATGATGCATACCCTGAATAAATCCATGTCCAACCCAGTGATGTTGGACATGCTACACGTACTCATCCTGATCTCGAACACATACTTCATGGACATCCACCTTCCACATGCTGGACAGATCCTTGTCCCATACACTTTACATAGTCCTGCCATACTATATATTCCTGTCGGTCAAAGCTGCACATCTCTCCCCTCTCAGACATGGTGTGATGACTGCATGGTAATGCATGATAAATGTATTATTAACCCTGTAGATCAGTAATGTGGCACTGCTCCACCTGGCCCCACAGACCCACTTGTCTGCTACTGGCAGGTAACCTTTCATCCTAGATTCATACATGGCCCATGGCTTATAGCCTGCTAGTTGACTATACATGCTATAGTCGATATCCATCCCTGCAAATACCATCTGGCTAGCCAGTGTCCCATGTGTATCACATGTGCAACGCAGGTGATACATGGCAGGATGTTGAATTGCTTTACAGTGCCATGTAGATGTATATGGCAGAACACATACATGTAAAACCTTATGTGAACAAGTCTGCAGGGTCACAGGTCATGTCTGTTAAGGCAGTGTAAGTCCTTATATGTGACATATACACAGCATCAAGGTTGACTGCATTAATGTGGACACATCCAGCCATGTGCTGATAGGTAGGAACACCAGTACAGGCAAACAGACATGCCCACATCAAGACAGCATCCACATGGAGTATGAGCAATGTAATCAGGTGACACACACACATATATGGTGATAATATCCACTCAACATTGAGTGTCACATGTGTGTGACACAAACACATCAGTGTCATGTAGGTTTACAAATACAACTATTTAAACTTAATAAATGCAATACACATGTATGTTCAGCTGTAGCTCTGTATGTCTCTGTGAGTTACTGTGACCTGTCTCCATCATTATGTCTTCCAGGTATGCCACATGCAAGGCTACTCCCTTTTACCCGCTTCGAGGATGAGGCCCTAATCCCATACCTACTTGACAATCATGATATCCTGTCCAGCCATGTGCCACAGGATGCACAGCAGCGGGATGCCCTGTGGATGGAACTTTGCAGGAGGGTTAATGATGATGGTGGCCACAACCACACATACCAGTAGGTACGCAGATGCTGTACAGACCTCATTAGATGGACAAAACAGCATACAAAAGCAATCACCAGGGAACAAGCTGCAACAGGTGGTGGACCACCAACCCAGCCCCCACTCACATGTACCGAGGAGCTACTGGCCAACCTGGGGACACCTGCAGAACCACATCCACAAGCCTTAGCTGATATTGTGGAGGTGGGTGTCCCTCAACCACTGAGCTTGGAGTTGCCTTGTAAGTCAGTACTGCACATATAACAACTATATTCCATATAGTTGCATGTGTCACTGTACAATATGTAATGTAACATCATATGCAGGGCATGTATACATGCATGCCGCATACTATAGTATGCTACTCTGTGTATGCACACATGTGCATACACCATAGTATAGTCTAATGTACTGGTGTATGTGTTATGCACATTGCATCCTGTAGCCATTATACAGGGGTGGATTATGCTCATACTGCTGTGTTACTCCTATTTAGGTACCTTTGGCGTTCCGCTGTGACAGCAGCCCATTGCAGGTAAGAGTGTTATTATTTATCAGGCATCGTAATGCACAAATCTATCTGCCATGTGGCCATTTACAACATGTACACATAATGTATGGTCCTGTCGCAATATACAGGTTGGACCTGCAATGCATCACAATAACTACCCATGTGCAACATTTGCAAACTATATGAATCATCTCACCTACATAAATCCTCACAAACTGTCATTGCCAGATGTGTGGACAGCTGTGTATACAATGGTGGAGGTGCATTTTAATTTAGGAGCATACTACAGATCAGATCTAAACATGTGGTGAATACAAACAGTACTACACATTGGGCTGGAGTATGGCCAGCACACAGGATTCACTGCTGTGGATCATAGCCCTGCTATGAATGTCACACAATGTGATGTGCTATCTTGACATGTCCATGACATCTAGTGGCCTGGCTGCAACACTACCTACCTAACCTGAAAACATATCCCACATACCATCCTTTATCTGCATAACCCTGTTGTCAGTGGAGTATATATGTCATATTGGACAACACAGAAGTGAAATAGATGGCCATCACAATAATTTGGACAACACATGTACACACATGGCCATGGAGGATGGCCAGAGACATGGAGCAACACACACAGTAGACGTGTTGTGCTTCTGTGTACACCCTGTCATACAATGGCTACACATGGTTCAACTATGGTCTTTGTATAATGGTCATATTGTAGATGTGGAACACTAGACATCCTACAGGCCTGTGCACATCTTGTGTAGGCGTAACATCAATCCACCACATAAGATGTGTTGAACATCTTGAGGGTGTAGCGACATGACAGCAGTCACCTGTACAGTATCCACATCAGCCCACAGATACAGTCCATTCCCCTTGCTGGTGTTGGACATCAATATCATACTTGCTCCTTGTGTGTGTGTGTGTGTGTGTGTGTGTGTGTGTGTGGTGCACAGATGTCATGGGGGACATGGTGTACTGACGTGTTCGCCATGTCTGGCCATAGTTGCCAGGCAGCAGCAATATGGTTGCAGATGTGCAGGGGTGTCATCTGTATACCCATCAGTGACCTGTATCACAACTTCCACATCATGGTTTAGTGTGTATACACCTCAGTGATGTGGGTCACATTCCACAGTATATATGTATTGTATCCGAATGCAGTCATGACTTTGAACCCTGTCTGTAACACACTGTATAGCACTAGAGACGCCTCATGATTCCCTGAAATGGTCATGCACATCAGCTAAATGTGCAGTATATCTGTAGGGCAGACAGACAACACTGCATTGGTACACCATTGCCCCACTGTATATTTGACAGGACACCATTGTGTTAAACATGTATGCATGTCATTGCACGCTTCAGCAGATCACATGTCATACTACATGTGATTGTCAAGGTCATATGCCACACATCAGGCAGGTGTACTGTTAAGTTTTGCTGGTCCACATGGTGTAACACATGGATGTATGCTAACTACTACTATGATAGTGTAATTTGCATGCCATCTGCTATGACACATGCATGCTGTTGTGTGCAACCCAGGGATGTATGATAACTACCACTATTATTGTCTCCACTGCATGCTGTCTGCCATATCACATGCATGTTGCATGCCTTCTGTCATATCACATGCATGTGTGTGTGTGTCTGTGTGTGTGTCTATTGTATAGATTGTAATGTACAGTTTTTGTCTGCCCTCACAGGTGATGTAGGTGCATTGCCCTCCTGTGGTACATCTGATGTTAGTGTCCCCACAGACTCTAGCAGTGATGATGAACATATGACTGAGTCACAGGCAGAGTTGTCAGGGGCTGAAACTGTGCCATTGGTTGCCATTCCATCTATATCCCCCTCATCCCCGCACACAGATCCCATACCTGCACATACCCCATCACCAGTGACCATAGAGGAAGGACAGTTGGCACGTGGTAGCTTGGAACAGAAAAGTGTGGGGGCTATGGAAGGTGTGCCTGCACACCATTGTGTCAGCCAAACGACTGGTGGTGCCCCACATAGGCACGAGGCCAGTGCTGCTCGTAGGAGGACCTCTGACCAACATGCTCCTACATGACAGAGTGCAGCAGCTAGTGTCACCAGACACATGTTTCAGGCTGTAATGGAGGCAAAGCACGTGCTGAATGGTGCAACAGAGAAGATCAGAGGCTACAGAGGGCTGCTGTCTGTTCTTTAAACAACAACAACATCCAGGCAATGGTAAATGCTCAAAAGCAGATTGCTGAAGCTTTGGATAGACGGTTGGGTGACATGGTTGGAGTCCTTGACCATGGCATGATAATCCGCGAGAGTGAGCTGTATGAGTTGGAACATCTGGTAGGAGTGAAGCATCAGGCATGTGGACGTAGGCCTGCTATATCACCTGTGTCAGGTCTACGTGTACGAGCTACCTCACATGTCTGCTCCCATAGCGGCAGTAGCAGCAGCAGTGCATCTGGTGCTGTGTTATTCACACCACGACACAGCTGCCATGTGCATGTGGCCTGGGATGGTCCCAACAGGGACATGGTTCCAGTGGACAAGTGACATCAGACAGTACCCAATCTGCACCTTTGCCTGTTAGTGCCCATGCAACCCCTAGAAGGCACAGGTCACATGTCTGTGGCTGGACACTGTGACCTTTACAGTCTGCAGCTGTCAATAATACCCCTGTGTAGGCCAGACACATGGCAGAACTGTGTGCATACATACATGCACACACTGGAAGCATATGCAGGGCACTGCAACATACACATGCATAGCATCCACACATGCCCAATTAGATCAAAGGCCCAAACCCACATACATGATGTCATCCAATGGTGCAGCCTAGGCCTCTGGCAAGCATTAACACCCTGTGCATATGATGATGCTTGTGCCGCATCCCTGACATCCACACCATCAGTGTAGGGACATGCTCATATGGTCTGATGCACCGGGTGAACAGACTAGGAAGATAAGCGTAGTTTACAGTTGTAGAGGGCTGTTGACAGGCAGCAGATATACCATGTAGTACAGGTGTACAATACTGTTAACAGTATGTGTCTTGTGTAACAACAGTGCAGCCTAGGCCTCTAGCAAACATTAACACCCTGTACATATGATGATGCCTGTGCCACATCCCTGACATCCACATCATCGGTGCAGGGACATGTTCATATGGTCTGATGCACAAAGTGAACAGACTAGGAAGATAAGTGCAGTTTACAATTGTTGAGGACTGTTGACAGGCAGCAGATATACCATGTAGTACAGGTGTACAATACTGTTAACAGTATATGTCTTGTGTAACAACAGTACAGCCTAGGCCTCTGGCAAACAATAACACCCTGTGCATATGATGATGCCTGTGCCGCATCCCTGACATCCACACCATCGGTGCAGGGACATGCTCATATGGTCTGATGCACAGGGTGAACAGACTAGGAAGATAAGTGTAGTTTACAATTGTTGAGGACTGTTGACAGGCAGCAGATATACCATGTAGTACAGGTGTACAATACTGTTAACAGTATGTGTCTTGTGTAACAACAGTACAGCCTAGGCCTCTGGCAAACAATAACACCCTGTGCATATGATGATGCCTGTGCCGCATCCCTGACATCCACACCATCGGTGCAGGGACATGCTCATATGGTCTGATACACAAGGTGAACAGACTTGGAAGATAAGTGTAGTTTACAATTGTTGAGGACTGTTGACAGGCAGCAGATATACCATGTAGTACAGGTGTACAATACTGTTAACAGTAGGTGTCTTGCATAACAACAGTGCAGCCTAGGCCTCTGGCAAACATTAACATCCTGTCCATATGATGATGCCTGTGCTGCATTCCAGACATCCACATTATCAGTGCAGGGACATGCTCATATGGTCTGATGCACAAGGTGAACAGACTAGTAAGATAAGTGTAGTTTACAATTGTTGAGGACTGTTGACAGGCAGCAGATATACCATGTAGTACAGGTGTGCAATACTGTTAACAGTATGTGTGTTGTGTAACAACAGTGCAGTCTAGGCCTCTGGCAAATATTAACACCCTGTGCATATGATGATGAATGTGCCGCATCCCTGACATCCACACCATCGTTGCAGGGACATGCTCATATGGTCTGATGCACAGGGTGAACAGAATAGGAAGATAAGTGTAGTTTACAATTGTTGAGGACTGTTGGCAGGCAGCAGATATACCATGTAGTACAGGTGTACAATACTGTTAACAGTATGTGTCTTGTGTAACAACAGTAACTACATGTTGGTCATGATGCTCTGCTGTCCTCCTTTAGGTCTAATTGCACATGCCAGTGGATGTCAGTGTTTGCAGTTAGTGTCCCATATGTCAATGTGGACTACTCACAGGTATGTATGAATATACCAGCATGCACCATGAGGCTGCCACATACCAGTGAGAATGTCCCACGTTACAAACATGTCTACCGATCCATGAGCATAATAGCTGTGTATTAAGCTACTGTGGCCACAGACATGACATCCATAAAGGGTGACATCACAGGTACAATTACATGGAGTGGTGAGGTAAGAGAGTGCTCTAGCTGATTACAAGGGTAGAGGCCAGTGGGAAGTGTGATGCCTCATTGGGAATCAGCAATGCACGTTCCCATGACAGGATGCCAACACACAACTGCACCCAAACACTCAGGTATTGACACACATGTATTCAGTGACACAGTAACACACCCACAGACTCATGGATTCATCAACACAGTAACACACACTTGCACACAGTTGCTACTGGTGAGGTGCACCTACATGATGAGTCACAGAGAATACACATGCACAGGTAGTCAGTATGGCCTAAGATCGGGGACATCAACATGGATAGTAGAATGCATCACCTGGATAGTGGGAGGGGTCTTATCAGTTCAGTATGGTAACATACATCCTCACCCCAGGGACCAGTCAGCCCTACATACACACACTGTAGCATTCAGTAATTAATACACCTATGTCATGCACATACAGATACCTCACATGTGTGAGATTCATGCCCCTGCCTATGTCCTGCTTTCTACATTGCAGCCTGTACAGATGTGTACACTAGTGTACAGGAGAGTGAGTAACAATTGAGATGTATTCCCCACAATACATGACATATATGGACACACCTACAAACACATGCCAGTATTGTGAATCTCAGACTTGCCTAGCTCATGTTATGTATGTCAGATGTACAGCAGTATTGCATGCGTTACAAACTGTACTGATGCTTCCTGTGGCAGCAGTGCTGATATATGCACTAGGGACGTCATAACTATTAACAGGTGTCAAGTGATTTACCTTCGCTGTCACCCTGACTGCTGTCTAAGTTGTGTGTTATGTCTTTTAATTAACAAAACCATTGCTTACCGGTTACACAGGGTATTGTAGGACCACTTGTGACACACCTGTGAGCTGTCTACAGCAAACATCCATCTGCAAAGATGCCCCACCACTTAATTATTTCCACACATCTGTCCATACCTGAGGTACATCTTTCTGTACATTCAGCATATCACCATATACAGTTGGCAATGTTAAGGCTGCATTGCAACTGCATGATGTACTAGGATACACGTCACCTGCGTACATCAGCAACTGCACACGCATGTTATCTGAATGCACAACACTACGTGTACAGGTGTTTAGGTCCTACAATCCTGACATTTGGGCATGTTTACAGGCATTGCAATTGGTGGATATGTGTAATGACATACATGACACATGGACTTTTGTATGATATGATGGGTGACCAGTACAGAGGGGATGTTACCTCTGTCAACAGTGATACTGTTAGCATTCAGCAGCCATGGACCTACATTCCATGTGCATGTGTGTAATGGCTATAGCCACCTGTTTGCACAAAGGACAACAACAGCTATGCTATTTACAGGTATGTTGTGTGTGTGGCATGTACATACCCAGGGCAGGCACATGTATGTCATATCCGTACATGAAGGTGTGTACTGGTGTACAGCAACAGTCATCTGCTAATGGTGGAAAGTATCAAGGGCCCTTGGTATGTGTACAACTGACCTGGTCACAGACAGTGGTATCATTGCATTGCATAACACATGATGCAACTATTGTCAGTACATGTGTACTCTCTACAGTTGATGTAGAGCTTAGTACAGTACACAGGTCAAGGGTCACATGATGGTGTACTCTTCTATGTCATACAACATGTATGGATGCATGTTGGTGGTCCGAGTTCATGGTGGTGTCTGAGGTTTACATCCTAGAATGCAGCATGTGACACTGTGTCCTGCACATGACTCATGTGTGATGCCTTTTGTGGGGGGACCGGTCAGTACATGTGAGTAACCTTTATGTATGTGGGTACACCACCTGGAGTGGGCCGTACCTGTGTTATGGCCCACATGTCTGGTTCTGAGGTATATGGTGGTAGTGCTGGGTTCTGAGGTATATGGTGGTAGTGCTATTGTGCATTACAGAGCCATCAGCCAGGTGTTCATTACTGCACAGATGTCAGTACTCCCCATTGTTGGATCTACAGTGACCAGCTGTGAATATGGACGCTACACATCTAGCACTGGTTAGCATAAGAAAACAATGCAGTTGTCATGTAGGTGCATGGGAGTTAACCTGTATTTAGGACATTTGTCTTGGAATGGCACTGTGTTTGCGGATGCGACTTGGGTAATATTCTCACTCCCTTGAATCATGGATGCATGTGATATGTGACAAAGGCCTGCCTATTGTCAGCCATGTCATCCCAGAATGACAGCAGATGTTGTGTAAAAGACCAGTGTCAAATATATGTAGAGCAGCATTCCTGCTAACAATGACAACTACTAACACCAGAGCCCATTACAATATGTCCTTTATGTCTACCTGTAATAGCATGGCCACTGTGGCCTTCTGTGTTTAGCATCAGAGTGCATCCCAGTCAACCCTGTGCTACTAGTAGTATGAGCATGCCCAGTATATCCTTGTGTAGAAGGAAACATAGTAGTGTATTCTGACCAGCCCTGTGCTACTAAGTGTGTGAGCATGCACCCTGTGCTACTAAGTCTATGAGCATGCCCAGTATAACCTTGTGTAGATGGACACATAGTGCTACTAAGTTTATGAGCATGCCCAGTATATCCTTGTGTAGATGGACACATAGTGCATTCCAAACAACCCTGTGCTACTAAGTGTGTGAGCATGCCCAGTGACATCATGTGTCAGTTATGTGCCTCTGTGTATGGGCATGGCCATTGTAACCCTGTATAGTGGAAGTAGTCGTCCATTCCACAGATGGGCATACTCCAGTTCAGGATGGATTCCTACGGGTACTCCGGTTTCCTCCCACATTCCAAAGACATGCATCTGGAGCATTTCTCCCCGGGCCTCCGCTGAAAACAGGCTCTGTGGAACCTAGTCGGACATTCCCGGTCAACAAATGTTAAATAAATAAATAAATAAAAATAAATAAATAAACACACAGGTTCACAGGTATATACATCTTAACTGCCAGCATCCCTGTTGATGTCCACATTCCCAGAAGGTCATAATGACAGCCTTCACATGTGTAGTCTGTGTGGCGCAATTTGAAAGCATGTAGTATTGTAATAGTAATCTGTAAATAGGCAGGTGTTCCGTTCCCGCCACTGGTGTGTGTGTGTGTGTGTGTGTGTGTGTGTGTGTGTGTGTGTGTGTGTGTGTGTGTGTGTGTGTGTGTATGTCTGTCCCCGATTGCCAGTGGACTGTAAATTGCTTTTAGACTGCCCACACTCCATACATTTCTTATACCCACCGTTAGCAAGGCCGATGATGTCACCCATCTACAAATACACCTCTGGGAGTGCTGTGTCCCAGTAATCTCGGTAGCATGTTCTGTAACTGCGTAATGCTGTAGTGTAATAAAGTAGTTAGGTCGGTGTTCTAGTTCCACACTTGCAGTGTGTGTGTGTCCCCATTTGCCTGAGGACTGAGTAATGCTTTTATACTGCTCACACTCCATACATTTCTTATACCCACTGTTAGCAAGGCCGATAATGTCAGCCATCTAAAAATACACCTCTGGGAGTGCTGTGTTCCAGTAATCTTGGTAGTGCATTCTGTAACTGCGTAATGCTGTAGTGAAATAAAGTAGTTAGGTCGGTGTTCTAGTCCTACACTTGCCGTGTGTGTCCCAGTTTGCCTGAGGATTGAGTAATGCTTTTATACTTCTTACACTCCATACATTTCTTATACCCACCGTTAGCAAGGCCGATGATGTCACCTATCTACAAATACACCTCTGGAAGTGCTGTGTCCCAGTAATCTCGGTAGTGCATTCTATAACTGTGTAATGCTGTAGTGTAATAAAGTAGTTAGGTCGGTGTTCTAGTCCTACACTTGCAGTGTGTGTGTCCCCATTTACCTGAGGACTGAGTAAGGCTTTTATACTGCTTACACTCCATACATTTCTTATACCCACCGGTAGCAAGGCCGATGATGTCAGCCATCTACAAATACACCCCTGGGAGTGCTGTTTCCCAGTAATCTCGGTAGCGCGTTCTGTAACTGCGTAATGCTGTAGTGTAGTAAAGTAGTTAGGTTGGTGTTCTAATCCCAGACATGCCAAGTGTGTGTGTGTGTGTGTGTGTGTGTGTGTGTGTGTGTGTGTGTGTGTGTGTTTGTATCTGCCTGTGTGAGACAAGTACAGTGCTTTGTAGTATTCGCCATAGCGCATGCCCTAAACACGTGTTGCTGTAGTGTGATATGGTAGGGGTTTGTATACAGGACATGGCAAGTGTGTGTTTGTCTGTCTTAGCCTGTGTAGAGGTGGCCATGATTGTCTTACCATTGGACATGTTTGGGAGCAGGTTTTGTAGTTTTCCTATGTAGTATCCGTCTTATGACACGTTGGCCAGCTCATGAGGAGTACAGCTGTCAGTCAGCCACTGCACTATGTTGGCAAGCCATACCCACACATCTGGCAAAAGGCCTGGTGAACTAAATATGCAGCTCTACTAATACCCGCTATATGTCCCACACCCATGTGCCATGCACATACAACCTTTCCTAGGATATCCCACTATGTTGCTAGTAACATGCACATTGAGGACAGATAGTAGGCATGGTGTGACTGCAGTGGCCTGCAGAGGACATGTCATCCTGTACAGTGCTACAAGAGGCACATATATGTGGACATTGTGCCTTCACTATGTTCCACACTGAATGCCTGCAACATATGTGGTGCCATCAAATGTGATCCACTAAGGCCAGACAATGCTGTACACATGTGCCCTGTATGGACCCATGCCACTGACACCACGGAATACCTGTATCATACTATACATGCAGGTGCAGGGCCGACCTGATCACTATAAGCAGGTTTTGCCACACCAGGCCAGTATTGGCATATCAGGGTATAACAGGCTGTGCACACTACATGTGTCTGCCAAACCAGGTACACCTGTACATGTCACTGTACAGTATTGTGGGACATGCACATCCCAGGCAATGTACATGTGAAGGACTATCAAACACAGACATGGCATGCATTGCAAAGCTATGGCCCTACACATTGGTAACCAGGATATCAGGCCAGATAATGCAGTACCCATCTGTGTGGGACATTGCAGACACTACACCCCTGCACTGCACACCATTGTCAGGTGACATGATGGCAAGGATTACTCCTCACCCAGCCTTGTACAGCCATCTTGTACAGCCAAACACTACACACCCAAGGAGCAATGCATACCTGCATGCCAGTACTGGCACCCTGTGTCTGCGTGTGGGTTGTGATGCTCCCAACCACAATCACTCCCAGTATAAACCTTGTTGGCATACCAACAGTTGTCAAGCACTTTCACATGCCCTAGCCCATAGAACCTCCAGATATCCCCTGTGGTGCATGTGGTCCTGTGCATTACTGTGGTATGGCAAACTAAGTAGTTACATTGTATATTTGTGGCCCTGGCAAAAGTGCCAATGCGTGTCCATTAGAGTGTGGTTGTGGTGACAATGGCATCCGTTCACGTGGACTGACATATGTGCCCCACCTAATGTATGTCTACTATATCTGTTGCAGATGGCACTCACTCACCTACACACATGTTCTTAAAGCACAGCAACATGTTGCCTTTGTGGCACATGTAGTAACATCATGCACATGTAATAGTAATGAGTAGTCGGGGGTTTGCCTCTGTACTATTCGGCATGTGGCAGATGATGCTTATGGTTAAGTCTCCAAGCCCTTCCCTGGTGTACATTGCCTGCCCCACCCGCACACTCTCTGGTGGATGTGAAGGTGTACACTTGCACAGCAGCAGCATGTGTATTGTAAGAGATGGAAATGGTCAGGTGTTGGCCTCTGCACCTGTTGCAGTCCTCCTCTAGCTGATTGCATGGGGCACAGCTGTGATGGTGTTCCCATAGCCATTCACATGATAAACACAGTACACTATCTAGGGAAACATGTTATTATCTAGCCATGACAGTCGCTGTGAGTGGTACCTGGATGTGGTCTTCTGACACGGCATCACAGATGATATCTGGATGTACCGCAATCATTTTCCTCAGTGGGAAATGGTCTAATGACAGGAGGGTGATGTGCCACACATAACTACAGCATGTAAGTGTAGCTATGCTGCATTGAAACTACTGCCTGTTTAACATGTGTGTGGTAATGGCTATTCTGTATGTTATAATACAGACATGACAGTACTCTGTTCATGAGGGACCCCCATCTGTAGTGCCCTCTGTGAAATGGTCAGTGTGTTTAACCATTTGTTTCCTGTGTTACACACTGAACACACATCTGTGCACAGCAGAAGCATGGTGTGAGGATTGCAGACAGTACATGATGATAGGGATGTGTTACTGCCATCGCATCCCTGACTGGACATGTGTCACATGAGACAGTGGTATGACTGACACTGTTTGAGATTCCCAGTGACAAGCCAATGATGAGCAACTGTTCATAGCTGTGGTCACACGTCTACTACAGATTGTACAGTTGGCATGCGGTATATATGCATGTGTTGTGCTCCCTCTGCAAATATATACCATTTGTTGTGTTGGTTTGCTGGTGATATCTATGCATACTGTCGTACGTAATCCTGTATGCTGTTGTCTATCACTAAGCCATATGTGGGTTTAAAACGCAACACCATAGGCTGAATGGGTTGGGAGGTCCCGGCAGAACGTCCTGTACCACTTCAGCTGACCATGGCACCAGGCACTAGCACATCTGGGGCCCAGCCATAGACATCAACCTCTATTGGCTCTGCACCACCTTCTCGTGGTACCACCACTGAGGATGGAGCATGTCCCCCTTGGAACTGGGACCAGACAGGTACATATCTGCTGTCGTGCAGTCCCAAACGTGTTGCGTTGGTGGCTTCCTAAGGGGTTAACAAACCAGACATGCCAGTTCAATGGCGGAGTGTTACATTTAAAGGGTGATGTTGCCCCTCCTGAACAGCCCCCAGCACTGCCTCCTTTGCAGCTGTGTAGGTGCAGTGGCAAGTGCCCATGGCTGGGGACCTCCGTCCCACTGTTCCCATGGGCTTTTGAATGCTGAAGACCCATCCCCATCCAGGGTATATCCCCCCCACATGTGTCATATACCAACCCTGTATGTTGTCATTTCTGTGCTCCTACCTATCCTCCACAGCCATGCCTACACTCCTTCCCCAACATCTGACCCTCACCTATGGACACATAAGGCCATTCGGCTCCTAGGACACCATCTGCCCTATACATAGCTGTCCATTACACACACATGCCCACTGGACACATGAAACCCTTGTAATGTGCATCATAACATATTACTATTATCCTCACCCTGTCCCTCAGGTGCACGATCCTGGCATGAACATCACTCCTACATGGTCCAGGTACACGTGAGGAGGATGACCCCATTGTACACAAAACACTACCAGTCCATCTACGGTTACCCCATTTACCATTATGATGATGATGATGATGATGCACATAGCACATTGCTAGAGTACTGTTCACACATAATGATTGGACAAGTACTGTTGTGTTAATGTACATTACATACACAGAATGATGTATACGGCCAATGTACAACTATTTGCATGTATGACTGACACATGTCTGTCTGAGGGAGTCTTGTGATCACATAGAGCAATACCACTACATAATACAGGCATCGCTGGTGTTTCCTGTTTCATTCATTTGTAATGCTTTGTTGCCACATGGTATGTTCCTGATACCTCTCTATATATGTAGGTACTTATATGCTGGACATAAGCATTCACATGTATATCTACATGATGGGATACATTCCTATACTGTTGAATGACTGCGCTGTATGATATGTTTGTGGTACTGCCTGTTGACTGTATATCTGTCATGGTGTATAGGTAATACACATTAGCTGTGTGAGCAGGGTCCTGGTTCCGAACCTTGCAAAGGACGTTTAGTTGGTTGCAGGGCAGAACAAGCCCATTGGATACGGAGGGAATAAGGCACATTAAAGCAGTTGTGAGCGGGTATGCGTGGGTTTGCACGGTGTTAGGCACTGCTGACCTCTGGTTACAGACTCTTATGCTCAGTTAGCCTCTACATTGCTTAAGCAGTGTAATACTTGCATACTGGTAGCCAAACACGCTTACACCCACTCGCTCGCGCACTTGTTAATGCACCAACATTGGTATTTGCATCTGTCACTCACACCCCTGGGTGTGAGCGAGGACCACAATATTACCTTGTGATGCCTATTACATTGGACTACATGACTACAGTGTCGGGATTGGCTGCCCAATAGGCGACAGCATTGCGTTCAACTGTATGGAATCAGCGACCTGTCCAGTGACACAATCATATTTGTGTGTACCTCATACAGCGTGCTCCCACTTTGTGATGCCTATTACATCAGAATACATAAATACAGTATCGGGAATGGCTGCCTAATAGGCGATGGCATGGAGTTTGACTGTACGGAATCAGCGGCCTGTCTGGTGAATCATTTATATTTGTGTGTTCCTCTTACAATCTGCTCCCACCTTGTGATGCCTATCACATTGGACTACATGACTACAGTCATAGCTGGCCTTAGGCATAGGCCAACTAAGCGGCCACCTAGGGCACCGCTTTAGTGGGGGCACTTTACCAGTATTTATTTGGTGTAGGTAGACCAGGATGGGGGCACTGGGTGGTGTGGTGGGGGGTGCCATTGTGCCCTCTGCCTAGGGCACCAGTTGACCTAAGGCCACTCCTGACTACAGTATCGGGAATGGCTGCCAATTAGGCGATGGCATGGCATTCGACTGTATGGAATCAGCGGCCTGTCTGGTGAATCATTCATATTTGTGTGTTCCTCTTACAATCTGCTCCCACCTTGTGATGCCTATCACATTGGACTACATGACTACAGTATCAGGAATGGTTGCCCATTAGGCAACGGCAAGGCATTTGACTGTATGGAATTAGTGGCCTGTCCAGTGAATTAATCATATTTGTGTGTTCCGCATACACTCTGCTCCCGTCTGGCTGATACATGGGAACCAAGACTCTGCATTACAGACAAGTAGTTGGGTTGTGGGAGCCACATTCGTCAGACAAGTCATGCTACCGCATACCTATTATAGGTTTGCCACCTTTTCAACTGGCCAAGGTGGGACTTTAGGGTTACCACCTGTCCCACTATGCGAGGGACACTGTGAAAATAATCAAGACATAGCACATGTCCTGATTACAGGACATTATTATATTCTACCTTTCATTAATAATTGCATAAAACAGTTATTTTATATATGGCACTTCTATATGTTACGTGAAGTAGCATAAGCAATTCAAATGCAACTAGATTAAGCTTTTATTTGTGCAAATAAGTGTAATCCTGTATTATGCACAGTTGTAGGTATGTTTTGTCCTGGAATGTCTGACATTTCTACAGAACATGTCCCACTCTGGCCATTTGGAAAGGTGGCAACCCTATAGGACCTGTATGTAGAGATGTCAGACTTTGCAGGGCAACACACCCACAGCCAGTAGAAAGGGGAGTACTTCACAGTTTTGCCTAAATAATAGGTTACTCTTGTAGCATTATAGCTGCTTATACTGTTACCTATAACATTTAGGTGTTTCAGATAAACATAATTGTTTTATGCAACTACTACAGACAATATAGGTAATCTTTGCCCTAAATCACAAGACAGTTGCCTTAATTACAGTTATTATGCAGGACACAACTGCCCAAAGGGGAGTGTCCCTTGCAAAGGTGAACAGGTGATGACCCCAACCCTATTATTCTATCAACTTTCTAAGGTAGTCGGCGGAACATGTTCTTTCTCTCACTATCAGACCTCTCATATGAATGGGGAAGAATGAACACTGAATGAGGGACACTGCATAACGACCTCAGAGACACATTTAGAAGGTTGATGCTATTAACCTGACATATTGATGGACACAGAGCACATATGTATTCATACACATTGTCTGAGGTACATGCTGTTTATGACATTTTTCCATCTCTCTTAACTTTCTGATTTAAAAGCCCACATTTAAACTTGTTTCCCCTCTTTCCTGTAACTAGTTTAGTCCAGATACAGATTCTTACTTTTAGTACTTGAATTTGCTTATTCGTGATCAGCACTTGTTCAGAACTTGTAAGCACTAAATAACCTACTAATTACTACAGCACTCAACCTTCCATATTACCTAGAGGTAAACAGTTTTGGTACTTACTTTCCTCACTTGCTTAGAGAAAAACAGCTCTTGAACTCACTTTCCTCACTTATCTAGAGGAAAATAGTTTTTTTATTCAGGCATGTCCAGGGATCAGCTCCCGGTGTTCTCTCCTGCCTATCTGATGAATCTGGGCATCTTGGGGCAATGTAGAAATTGCCTCATGTACACAGACAACACTCTCCTCCTACCACCGAATACTACAATCTGTGAAAGATGCACTTATCTAGCCAAACTGGAGGTAAGGCTCTCTCCAATCAAGACTGAACTTGACAGTCAAGAGGAGAAGGTAAACACTTGCACCACACCACACTCATCACATAGTCTCACTAAATCTACACCACCAGAATCCACACATAGAAACACAAAAACATTCACAGAGGCTCTCAATAATAATCTGCTCAAGCAACAGAGATCTCCGAAGCAGAAATGCAAGCAACCTCCACCCCCAAACACAACCCAAACAACACACAGCCTGCAGACTCAGTGTGCCACTCAACCACAGCCAATAAGGCAAAATAACCAACATACTAGTCATAGGCGACTCTATAGTCAGGCACACTGATGTCCCACTCACCAGGCTAAACAAGGAGAAGGTTACTGTCAGCTGCCTGTCGGGTGCTAGGATCCACCACATAACCCACTCACTCAGGTCACTCCACAACAAGTACAAATATGACTCTGTCATTGTCCATGTTGGTGTGAACGACCTGAGCTGTACCTCCCTGGACTACATGAAAAGAGACTTGGAAGAGCTCTCCGATCTTGTAGCCCAGGCAGGTATGACGCTAGCCCTGAGTAGCATTCTGACATCACCCAGAATGATGTCGCAGTACAAGGACAAAATGATTGACTTCAACAATTGGATAAGCTTCTGGTGCCATTCTAAAGGGATCCAGTATCTGTCTGGCTGGGATGACATGGTCGACAGACCACGATGCTCTGCCAGAGATGGCCTGCACCTGTCACTCCTGGGATTTCAAATACTGCTAACGTTCTTGCCGCTCCTATAGTGCCTTTTTTAGGCAAGGTTCAAATGACAAATTCACCACCATAATAGGAACAGGCAAGCAAAAACTGAGGGTGATGCTACTCAATGCTAGAAGTCTAATTCTCAAAATGCACTCACTCGAGGCACTCCTTAAAATGGAGAACATCGATATCTGTGCAGTGACTGAGACCTGGTTCAAGGCTCCAGACAGCACCCCTGCACTACCAGGCTATAACTCATACCACACTTTTCGGCCATGTAACCTGGACTGGAACACCAAAGGCGGAGGTGTGTCCATATTCATTAAGGACATCCACACCTCCAGGCTAGTTGCTCAGCATAATGCAGCCAAGGTTATCCAAGTGCAACTAACTCTGGGCAAAACTGCAATCCAAATTGTAGCTTGCTACAGATCACCCACCATGCCCCAGGATTCTCACTCCTCTTTTCTTGATGTACTGGAAAATATTAGGGTTCAACCAAACACCCTAATAATGGGTGATTTCAACTACTCCACCATTAACTGGGAAAACTACTCATGTACCAACTCCTTCACTCAAAGCTTTCTGGAATTCATAAACACCAATGCCCTGGATCAACTTTTCCATACCCCCACCAGGGGCAACAATATCCTAGATCTAGTCATTACCAATACGAGTGACCGGTGTTCCACACCTAAAGTCAATGCCTCATTGTTCCGATCCGACCATAAGCTAATTACCCTAGATATCCATATCTCCCCCCCCCCCCCCATTACGGAAACCATGGTAAAAAATTTCTCCAAAACCATCTTCATTCTTCTTAAGACAGAAGTGATGAACTTCATGACACCCATGCAGATGGACAATACAGTTATGACTACTGAATCCTGCACAACTGAACTTTATAAGCACGTACATGAGTGCATGGATCGTGCTATCCCAAACAGAAACAAGACGCTATCCTCC